>NC_092642.1:36409082-36454082 GCF_039555335.1 Amphiura filiformis
GAGTCAAAAAAAGTGCAATAGAGAAAAGAATCCATTTTATTTAAGAACCGATTTGAACCTTTTAGGTTTTAAAACATTTTATAAATGATATATCCATTAGTGACCTTGTGTGAAAAACCAAGGAATTAGCATTTACCGTTTTGTTTTTATGACACATTTTATAGCGATACCCAATTTTAATATTTGTCCAAGAAACATCTAAAATTTGAATGCCAGCCCACTATGTGTATGGTAGATTTGGAACAACTGCTATTTTCTTAACCTCATTTGCATTGAAATAATTTGGAGCACCCGAATTGTTATTTTCCTTGGTCTTGTTTAAGGAAAAGAAACATTATTTGTTGTTATTTTCATTTTACCTTTACTTTAAAGATGTTTATTCTCTATCAAAAACATACACATTTGTAGGCGGATTGTTTCAAATGTCGAAATGAAATGCGCGCAAATTGAAGTGGAGTGAATTAATAAATATCCAGTAAGTTAGACATATTGGGATTTAAAAAATTGGAGTTGAAGTCATGTGAGGTATGAAGGACTTAAAGTAATGTTAGAAAGTTTGTTTGAACAGAAAAAAGAAATTGAAATAACGCAAAAATCAACCTTATTTAAGTTAAAGTCAGTTTCAGAGCTGGTGCCTTTATCGTGCATTGTGTGCTCTCATTCAAAATACATGGTGCCTCGTGGACAAATAATGAAATTGGGTATCGTAGCAAAAGGACTCATAAAAATTAAACGGTATACGTGATTGACTTCATTTTTTCACAACGGGGGCGTATTGAGTGTGGTATTTACAGATATTTTCAATAATTGGAAAGTTCAACGTGGTTCTTACATAAATATCGATTCTTTGCTCTATTGCACTTTTTTTGACTCACCCTGTATTTAAGCTCCCGATATATCTGACAATCTATAATCGTTTCGATACTTTCTGGGTTGAGTTTATATAGGCAGGCCATATCACAATATTTGAAGTAAACTCCCAGCCAATAAAAAACGTACAATACACTGTTCTTACGGTCTGATGATCGCTTGTTTAAGGTTGTGATGCTATTTCCATGTTAACCAAGGGAACTATGTTTTCAAGAATTGCATGATGCCCTTCCATCTATGCCTCCCTCCCATCTCTCCCTCCCTCCCATCTCTCCCTTCTTCCCATCGCTCCCTCCCTCCCTTCTCTCCTCCCTCCCATCTCTCCCTCCCTCCCTTCTCTCCTCCCTCCCATCTCTCCCTCCCTGCCCTCTCTCCCTCCCCCCCTTCTCTCCTGCCCTCCCATTCCAACATATTTTTGGAATTAAACCGACTAAGCAATGGAATATAGAAATACGTTATTTTCCAAGTACAAGTTCAAATTTATCTGGTATGAACTTCAAACTTTTTTCGGTTCACATGAATACAATAATGGTTGTTTTGATATTTTGAGTAAATCAAGCATGACTGACTAAATAATATCAGTGGCTTCATTCCTTGCCTTATTCGGTAATATATTTCCCTACGACACACATGGCTTTCAATCCCGGGGTTGTAGGGGGATATGTCCCTCCATATTTTGGGAGCCAGGGAGGGACATAATATCAAATGTTCCCTGTTTCAGCAAATACTTAGTAGACTTACTGAAAAAAGAAAGAAAATACAGGCAATATTCGGTATTATACCTTGATTTTTGGCCACAATAGTATGAAATTTACTATTTTCTTGCACTCTGCATGCACTTCATTCTCTATACATTCACATTCACCTTGTTTGGAGCTAAAATACATGTAGTATTGCACGAACAATATGGGCAGTTGTCCCCCTAAATTGACTGGTAAAAAGCTTTGCCTACCCTGATGTCTTCTGGTCTCTCGTATACACCAGCGATGGAAAGGAAAAAGAGAGCTTTTAGGAGACTGAGAAAAAAAATGGAAGTAGAAGGATTAAAGAAAGTGAATAAAATGCAAAATACATATGACAAGTGGACTACAAAGTACAATATTAAATCAGAAGGACTAAATATTTCCTTCTTAATTAAAGTTCTTTCTTCGGCCATCCCCACCACCGACAACTCAAAGAAAGAAAAAAAAAGAAAAAGAAGATGTAAATTCGGTATACACCTTGATTTGGGTATAAAATAGTGTAAAATTGCCAATTTTTGCATCTTTGTGCGAAATGAACCCAATGTGTATCAAGTTATCAACTTTAACTTTAAATAGCATGAAACGGAAAATTTTTACATACTGCGCGCATATATCCCAGCAAAATTGGGCCAGAATAATGCTCACAGGATAATATTTTCTTCTCCCCCCCCCCCTCCAGCAACAAGTCTATTGAAAAGTACCCACCAAGTGCCTTCATTTGGCGGTCATTTAGTAAAATTTTCCAATGATCTACTTATAAAGACCTGCAACCATAGTCATTTTTTTACCAGAAAAAACCCTACCCAACATGGACCCTAATCGACCAAAATTAACCACCTAACTGAGGACACTCACCAAACACACCAGACCTTTGACATTCTAAAAGAGTCCACTATCCTAACAAACATAGACATTGGTTTCACATGCTGTTTTACATTTTGGCCGATTCCCACAACCATGGACATCCTCGGTTGTAGGTGTGTCCCCATTTGGGTAATTAAAAGTCCACTTCTGCAGGTCTTTACAAATACACACCCCCAAACACACCCTCCCCTGGATCATACAGGGGGCATATGCCCCCTCTGCGCCCTGGATCTGCCGGTTCACACCCCCAAACTCACCCCCACCCACACATTATGTTTCCTTCAATTGTAGCATGAGAGATATATACATGTACATTTACCCTACTATCAATCCATGCAACAATAAATGCACATTTGGACCACTGTGAGCTTCTTTAAATAGTATACACAATTAAATCTGACATTTCTTGGATAAACATTGCACCTGATACATTTGATGCTTGCATACTCTTATCACCTTTCTTTCAGATGGATATTAAAGACTATACATACCGGGTCATATTATACATTAAAAAATCATTTGTATACCCACTCTCAAAACCTAGTGCATTGCATATGTGCTTTCCCAATTGGCATGTTGTAAAAAAATGTTATTACGAAAATTGCAGTTCTTTTTCCATTTATATGTAAAGTCTATGGAGATGAAGATTAGAGAAGGATAGAAAGTTTGTAATTACCTCATTTTAGGCCATTTGAGGCACACAAAAAAGAACCGCATACAATAATTGTGTAACAAAATACTTCTGAAGAGGGCTATATCCAAAACAAAAATGTCCTATTATCTTATACGAAACAAAGGTGATATAACCATTATGATGACAACCATGTTTTACAATGTATTGAAATTCACAACTGAAAGGCAATACAAGTATTAAGGGTACTTGCCCATCAGTTTCATTCAGGGGCGTGTTTGAAAAACGGCACAGCGCATTAGTAAAAAGAATAAAAAAATACTAAAATTTTCACCGGGGTTCGAACCACTGCCAACTGCACTATGAATACTAAAGATACCTACTGTGCCACGGTGACTGTGGTTAACATTCGGCGATTTTCAAAGATATACATATCAACACGTTTCTAGTGTATTGAAAATCAGACTTTGGTAGAAATACGGTCATAGAAAGACATATGACTCTACTTGTCTGTTTGTTTTTCATTTAATACAAATTAATTTTGATGAATTGAACTGGTACGACTCTTAGCACTCGTGATAAACGACGATTAATTTAGTAATAATAAAATGAAAACGCTGGGTCATTCACGACGTGATTTGTAATTTATGTCAAAACCTGGGGAGGACCACACACAGCCGTGTTGCATGTATACGTGCGCAATCGATACTCAATGATCCAGACAATAGCGTTTGAATATACCGCCCTGCTTGACACATCCTGTCATTTGCGGGAAGATATACTATAGGCCTACCCTAATAGCTTACAATAGATACCCCACCGTAAATAGCTCTCTTCATTGCCTCGCTGTGCCCGTTTATACTCGCACGGTACGCACTTTTGAACCATATTTTTTTCAAAAATGATAGGAAGGGACTGGTTTCAGCTAAAATGTTGGTTATCAGCAGATGCTTAATGATACCGGGAAGTGTTGCAGAAAGGTAAGCGTACTCTTTATTTATTCAAAATATCACATATCAATGAATTTAAATTGGAAATCCAAAAAGGAAATGTCAGGTCAAAATTCTCACCTTAGAATTATTGTGAAATAAAATCAAACCAAATTTAGGCTCCGCAAACAACGTCCAATTATTCCCATTGGTGTTTGCTACACGTGCATATAATAAATTATGATTTGGGGCTAATTTGAGAAGAGTTAATGCCTCGAGTTTCAAAATACACTGACAATTCAAGACTCTGTAAAAACAAATCAAGAATTTTCTGGGATAATTGCAACTAAGTATAATGAAAGTTATGATCTAAGCTACCAGATGCATCATTAATTTCCTGACTATGATATTTAGTTGTGGGAAAAGATTACTTTAATGTTTTGGCGGGATTATTTCCCGCCAAAAATTTCAACCAAAAAGAGCATGTAGCCTTAAAGTACATCACAACTTACCATTTTTCAATGAAAATATTTTATTAGGTGTAGGGGTGCTGGCTGGGGCCCGGGGGTACTCAGTACAAATGACCATACGGGGACGTGCCGCAAATATGGGTAGCATTTTGAGCCTTTTGGTATATCAATGACCCCCTTTTCAAAGCCTATTTTGATATATTAATGGGTCTTTTTTTCAAAATTTTCTCATTGGAAAATAGCCCAATTTTTCCTTAATCCACAATTGCCAACAGCTCTCGCCTCGTCACACAGTCGTTTCTCTCAGCTCTCTTCAGTGACTTGCTACCATATGCAATCACCTTCTCTTCTCCATCTTGGTTTTGTGACAGGACATACCCGATTGCAAAATTACTTGCGTCTGTGTCCAGGATGTACTGTCCTGCTGATTTAGGGTAAGCAAGAATTGGTGCCGTTATCAATGCCTCCTTCAAGGTGCAGAAAGCTTTCTCACAATCTTCGTTCCACTCGACTTTGCACTTTTCTCTGTCAACTTGTGCAATGGTGCAGCCGTGTCAGCAAAATCGCGTATGAATCGCCGATAATATGACGCTAGTCCCAGGAAGCTACGGACCTGTGTCTGTGTAACTGGCGTCGGCCAGTCCTTCACGGCTTCTATCTTGTCCGGGTCTGTGTGTATCCCTTCGTCGGACACAATATGTCCCAAATACCGTGACCTCTTTCTGTAGCAGGGAACATTTGCTTGGCTTGACCTTCAGCCCGGCACCCCCAAATCTGCCAAACACTGAGGATAACCTTGTCAGGGACTCTTCAATTGTACGGCCAAATACAATGACGTCATCTAGGTAGACCAGCAACGCTTCCCAACGCAGACCTGCCAGCACATTGTCCATCAACCTCTCAAACGTGGCAGGTGCGTTGCACAGCCCAAAGGGGAGTACATTTAAGGAATACAGGCCACTAGTTATCCTTAATGCAGACTTGTCACGGGCATCTTCGTCTAGCTCTACTTGTCAGTAGCCTGACGCAAGGTCCAAAGTAGAAAAGAACTTCGCCTCTCCTAGCGCATCGAACGAGTCGTCAATCCGCGGAAGCGGATAAGCGCTTTTGACGGAAGCTTCGTTCAATTTCCTGTAATCCAAACACAGCCTCTTTGACCCGTCCTTCTTCTTTACAAGAACCACTGGACTTACCCACGGACTATCAGAAGGTTGTATCAGACCCTTGTCCAATAACTCAGCCACTGAACCCACCGGGAGCAGTGTCCGACATAAGTTTTACTTGCAGCACTCAATCACTTCTCCTTCTAGCACATATTTTCCATCAAATATATATATCGTGGCTAGACAGGCAGATCCCTGCACAGCCAGCTGCTGAAGTCCTGAGGCACCATGTGGCGTCTTGTAGATGTGATAGTATACAAATATTAACTGTCTATGAGTGTGATGGTCGAAATATACTCACGAGGTGAAAGATGGATTGTTCCATTCCACGAGCCGGAACGGCGAGTGGAATGGAACAATACATCTTTCACCGAGTGATTATATTTCGACCATTACACGAATTTAAGACAGAAAATATTTGTTTTATATCGCTCGTACATAAATTCTGTTACTATGAACATAACACAATGTTTTGCAGTGATATACTTCACATTTTGGGATCCACCCCATAACTAAATCGGCGAGTCCGAGAGTCAGCGCACGGCTTGGGGCAGGCGCACTATGGCGCAGCACTATGATGGTAAAAACTATCACACGGAGAGGCTGATGGTAAAAATGATAAATGGTAATCAACCAATGAACTGTCTAGAATTTATGTATGAGTGATATAAACATCAATGATATGCTCCATCGTTTGAATTTTACCACATTCACAGTTGGGCGATGATGCTGCACCAATCTTGTGCAAAAAGTGCTTGGTACTTCCTTGTCCTATCTAAATTTACCCAGGCTTTCCTTGAAAGGTCCCAGCCACTTGGATTAGAAGATGCCTTCAGGTTGGTAGATGAGGTCCCCATTCCTTAGTCCAGCACTCCGTTATCCAGGAGGAATGGTTGGAAGGATGTAACTCCATCGGCAGATCTACGGCTTGTGTTACAAGCGTCTTCTAGGAAGACGCTGATCTACAAGGATGGTATGTGGAGCCACATGGCTATATCATCTTTACACGGCTCACAAAAATAGCCACTAAGTCCTTGTTAATGGTCACACGCCAGTGCTTCTACAGTTGTGGGAGGACAAGATGTTGATTCAGCTATCAACTAAAGTATTTTGACTAAATACTTAATGGTATTTTTCAAACTGTATACTAAAGTACTTTATTTTGATACACCCTGTATAGTAAGCCATTATTAGAGGGGACAGCGACATGACTTTGCAATGTAGTCACCCTTCAAAATGTGCGTGGTACATAACTGTGTGGCAATATGCCTGTTTGACAAACGTAGCGCATTGTGTGAAGGGGTGCTCTTGTGTTTTACATTTGTTTGTTTATTTGTGAGTTTGGTATGCTACCATGTTGGGTGCTAAAGAGCACGGGTAGGCATAGTGATTGTGTTGTTTTTTGCATACAGAAAACTTGATCCTTTTCGACCCACCCTATAAAAAGACACATTTATGTCCCTTACTTCCTTTGCTGACAGGGCCCTTTTCCTTTAACCCGCCACTACTTATTGGCTTTTAGAATGGCTAATTGGCTATGGTTAAAGGTCTTGCTCTGCGAGCACAAATAAGCTCTGGCTACATGTAGGCATATTCTTTATATTTTCATCATATATTTGGGAATAAATTGGTTAACGCTACTCTCTGCACGCAAACTGATCAGTCATAACAAACATGACAAAATTGTTTATTTCAAAATTCAATCTTGGTTCATTGTTAGAGAAGAATTTCATGTAGGTGTCGGAATGTCGAAGACAATAGATTAAGTCTAAAGACTGAATTTATCCTTAGATTTTCAAAAGAAAAGAACATCATGGATGATTGCAAGGGGACTGCTCTATAATCCGAAGGTTCTAAAATCCGAAGGTTCGCTAGTCCGAAGGTTCGCTAGTCCGAACACGTGTTCATAGCATTCGTTAGTCCGAATTTTAAAAGAGGTTCTCTAGTCCGAAAAAAATTGAAAAGAGGTTCTTAATTCCGACGGTTCTTTATTTCGAAGGTTCTATAGTCCGAATTTTAAAAACGGTTCTCTAGTCCGAATATGAAAATAGTCTCTATAGTCCGAATTTAAAAAAGGGTTCTATAGTCCGAATATGAAAATAGTCTCTGTAGTCCGAATTTTAAAAAGGGTTCTATAGTCCGAATATAGAAATAGGCTCTATAATCCGAATTCAAAAAAGGGTTCTCTAGTCCGAAATTGTAAAACGGTTCTATATTCCGAAACGGATACCGTGTTCTTTAGTCCGAATCAGTCCGAATTTTTAAAACATTAACATATACTGCGCCCTAGCTAGATAATACTAAAGCAGAGTCTATGGCAAACGGGATATGACGCTACTGCTATTAAAAGGGCGCACACCACCAAATCACGATGTAATGACGATGTAATGTAGATGGATTAAAAAAAAAAAAAAAATATTTTTAGAGATATTTTGGCCTTTCTGTGGAAAAAAGAGAGGCATGTTAGAGCTTAAATAAATATTTGAGACCTACACATGAACTTGGATCGCCCAACAAGTTGCATAACACAATTTTTTAATAAAGTAGGCCGTCGGATTGAAAAATGGCCAGAAACGGGTTTTCAGGGTCTACCCTGAACGGGTCGAAAATGAAAAACGGATACAAATGAAGAAAATATCACCAGAATAAAGGTGAACGTTAATGTATGCTACGAAAAATATCCAGAGAAACCAACCATGTTGAACTTCAGCGGAGTTGTATAAAACAAATGATACAAATAAAATTCGGACTATAGAACCCGTTTACCAATTCGGACTAAAGAACACGGTATCCGTTTCGGACTATAGAACCGTTTTGCAATTTCGGACTATAGAACTTTTTTTCAAATTCGGACTATAGAGCCTATTTCCATATTCGGACTATAGAACCCTTTTTAAAATTCGGACTATAGGGCCTATTTTCATATTCGGACAAGAGAACCGCTTTTAAAATTCGGATTAAAGAACCTCTTTTAATATTCGGATTAGGGAACCTTTTTTAAATTCGGACTATAGAACCTTCGAAATAAAGAACCGTCGGAATAAAGAACCTTCGTAATAAAGAACCGTCGGATTAAAGAACCTTCGGACTAAAGAACCGTCGGACTAAAGAACCTTCGGACTATAGAGCTTCCAAGCTAGTCACGTCCGCTATTATTCGCTGCACCATTCAAGAATTGCACGTAGACCCTGGGTAATGTTGACGTAGATTGATATTTTGATCAGTCATAACAAACATGACAAAATTATTTATTTCAAAAATCAATCTTGGTTCATTGTTAGAGAAAAATTTCATGTAGGTGTCGGAATGTCGAAGACAATAGATTAAGTCTAAAGACTGAATTTATCCTTAGATTTTCAAAAGAAAAGAACATCATGGATGATTGCAAAATGTGTAAGTTTAAGCTAGTCACGTCCGCTATTATTCGCTGCACCATTCAAGAATTGCACGTATACCATGGGTAATGTTGACGTAGATTGCTATTTTTGTATTTATACGTACCTTGCAAGTTCCGAGAAATACAAGAATCTGGTAAGCTGAAAAGTTGTTGAAACCAAAACAAAATGGTTGGAAAGACCAATGTAGTGAATTTGAAGTCAGCTGAGAGGAGATTTAATGGATAGCAGGTAGTATAATGACATAACGTACAATGTATATTGATAATTATGCTTTCATGATGACTACTTCTATAAAGGACTTTCTTAGACTTGTTTGATTATTTGTGTTTGTTTGTCTGTTCCACATCTTAGTGTATTAAAATGGTATTAACCTTTGATAGATATTCTCTTGCTTATTTGTCACCTTCGTCTTTTCTGTACTTTTCCATCATTCGATTTGGTGACTTGTTTTTATGTGTGGGTGTAAGTCTTTATGTCAAATGAACAAAACAGAATTAATTTAGTTAAAAAATCGTTTTAAGGTGATACTGTCCTATTTAGACCCTTTTGACAATTTTTGACAGCATATATTCAGGAAACAGAATATCATTTATCATCCTAAGTAATACAAACAAGAAATGGGTTGTGTCGTATCACTCTACACACAAGTGCTACTCAACACCGCCCAACAACCGGAATGGTGTATTTCACACAATCAAATTCGTACCCCTTAAATGACAGAAAACATGGAAATGGTACCCTTATGCGCGTATAGCCTAACTGCCTCATTGAATTTAATCGATCGAATATTCATATATTTATTTATTTATATATATATTTATTTTATTGTTTTAATGACACATTAACCTACCGGCATTAAAACATCAACAATAGATGTGGGGCAAATTTACCTGTATTGTGAAAACAAAAGAAAAAGCTTTTACAATAAGTCAAATAAATTCACAAGGGGGTCAAATTTGCCCTGGCCTGACCGTGTCGTGAAGCTCTCAAGGGAAATCTCTCTAGTTATACTGTAACTCTTGCATTCTTGCCCGTAGCTCTGGCCAGTGTAGTTGATCCCGTTGGGTTGGTCCTACAGCAGTGAAGAGTAAAACCCCCATGATGCTTTGCGAGTAAAGCATATTATCGAATGAGTAGCAACTCTGACGTCATCATTTTCATGTTGGTCCTCAAAGGGTAAAGACCATTCTCTCACATGTGACTTCATCATTTTTAGATGGGGGTATAAACCTAAAATGTTGAGTTGATTTGTGGAAGGAAATTATACTTAAAAGCAAAGATTCATGAAAAGAAGTTGCAATGTATCATTAATCATCAACATTGGAATCGGTAGTTTCTTTTTAACAAATCAAATCAATTCGCCACATGACCATTATCAACCACATCTACCATTTCTCAAACCCTACACCCCTGTATTGGGCGATACCATTTTACGCAAGAAATATTTCTATTGAGACCTCAAACAAAACAAGGTTGAATTTAGCCCTATTTATAGAAAATATTTAATATGAGGCTAAAACTTTGATATGAAATAAAGAACCAGGAATTAAACTTCCATTTATTGATGGGATCGTGATGACGGCTAAAACTCTGTGAGTATTGCAAACCTGAGCAAATCCATGGAATGCACCAGCGTGTCAATGCACTGTGTAATGCCTGAGCACAACAAATGGTTACAAACATTACGAGTCGAGGCTCAAACTAGAACGAAATTAAACACATACTGGCCTTATCCAGTGGCGGATTTAGAGGGGGCGCACCCGGCGCGCGCCCCTCTATTTTTTTGCAGATCGGCGCCTGACTCTGTGTATTTTTGCAGAGCAGCGCCTGACTTTGTGTGGGCGCCAAGCCGCAGTAGCGGCGGTGGTGGCTCGGCGCCCCCTTTATTGAAAATTCCTGGATCCGCCCCTGTTATCTGGACATAAACGTTAATATATACGTAAATAAATTGTGTATCTTCCGGGAACTGGAGTAAAAATGGGGGTGTGTAGGCAGAAGTGTGATAAAATTAAATGATTCTGCGGGGGATTCTGCCCCGTATTTTATTAATTCACACAGTACAGTATTCAGTGTATGTTGTTGCACACGAGTGCACGAGTCGACAATCATGACTCATGCAGTACTAGTCTATGCTCTAAAGAATGTTAGCCATGTGGGCCTCAAGCGGGCGCTCATAATAAAGACAACCAGGGCAGTGCATAGCGATTTTCATCTGGGTACGAGACTAACCTGTTTCGTAAACATTTCGCTGGTTTTCATAATCCTATGGATACATACTGTTTTAATGGATAAATGATGTAAATAATGGAGCGCTTCCAACAATAAGAACATGGTTTGCATCATCTAAACGTTATCAATCGATACAAGCAAAGAAATCTTGAAGCGCCCGTTTGTTTATATACATATTTAGCTGTTATTAGCATGACCGTATTTGGCACGTATTTAAATGACGAGGTTCCCGGTTGTCGTTAAATGTGGAATTTTCGAAGAATTGTTCTGTGGGAAGGCCTTCCTCACTGCTGTGGGTTGGTCCGAAGAGGACTACAGAGCGCGTACCACCAGTCAAAGTCTCCGCCTGATCCGATAATGAGGGCCGATTGTTCCATGAAATGCGACAGGCGAGACTGCTACGCAATTACCGCGTATTTTCAAGGTCTATCGCGTAATCGCGAAAGCACGCAACGCTCTATCGCGTATACGCGAAGGCACGCAGCGCTGGCGTGATTGCTTGACACGGCACGATCGAACAATCGCCCTCATGAATATGCGAGAACTGGTAGCATACAATACACGGGGACTTTGACTGGTGGTACTATCTCTGTTTATCTCTTTCCTCTATGGGTTGGTCATATCTCCATTTTTTGTTGTTGTTCATCCCTTTGTTTTTCCATGATGTTTTACCCTTGATTACAGTCTTGTCGTCATTACATATTAGATGAAACACTCAACCCTCATTTTAACCATAGCTCATGTCTTTTGTTTTCGAGTGTCTGCTACAGGTGTTTAATCAGCAGCGGCATTGCGATTGGGCAAACGTCTGGTCACTGAGAATTTGGACCCAATTAGAGGGAAAAGGGCAGTCACGAAGTTGATTTTATTAATAGTATAATGTTTCTTATTTCCCGTCTTTATTTTAGCTGAAAATATTTTTGACGAGGGGTGATGTCGGTTCCAGCCCATCCTCCTATGGATACACCACTCATCTGCTCCATAATTGTTCGTCAACTGCACTTTCTCAGCTATATTCAATATAGTATAAGATTGTAAAAGGATAAACCTCGACGATCTTACCATCGTCACATGAATGTCAGCAGATATGGCCCATTGTTGTTCACTGTCTTGTGCGTGGGTGCATCATGGTCTGTCGACTCGGCAGTCTTTTGTCTGCAATCCAGAAAAAACAATATGCACGAACCTTGACCTTTTTGCATAAAATTAATGATTCTCTCCCATCAAAACATACAGTAACGAATAAGATTAATTATATTATTAAATCATCAGTTATAGGCGATAATATTTCAGCGTGGGGTATTGGCGAACTTGAAGTACAGGTATCTGGAGAGGAGAAGTAACGAGTTACACCAAATCACAGCGACAGGTAGTGACTGGGCCGCCGAGTGTGAATATGTATTTATTTTGGAAGGTTCGTGTTTTTTTTTATAATTTTGGGGCGTTTTTCCAAAATTTGATATTTTTGGTGATATTTCAAAAAAGCGACATGCCAAAGACAAATCTTTGGACACATACTTTGTTATTGTTAATGCAGTTCGTTTCCACATACCTACGTTACCATTCGCTTTGGTGATTTACTAATTTTATATATTTTGTGACTGCAATTTGACGTTTTCAATGCGTTTTAAGCTTACCAAGAAATTATGAAAAATGTCTGGTCATGGTTCTTTCAGAATTTCGGTCTGATCGTATCGTCGACTTTTGCAGGCAAGAGAATGCAGATTGGCTCACAATCGATGTCGTATTCCTCTATGTGGGTTTCTTGGTGATAACATTACTTTGAATTCCTTGTAACAACATATACAAATTTTCGTCTGGAAACAGGGTTTCATTTTTATTAAGGAACAGCTATTATAGTCTTCGGCGCCAAATCAAATCTCATAAAAAGGCCATGGCGAGTATGTTTTTATGTTTCCCACACAAAATCTTGCGTCTACATCTATACTATACTTCTTTGGAAACATTGACCTTTGACCATTCTTTGTATAATGCCCTGCTATGACCTTGATATGTACGCTTGATTGGATACTGATATATCATCCACTTGTTTAGCACCTGGTCAGTAGATAATCTTACAGGGATACAGTAGTTTAACATGGTGAACATGGTGAAAGACCCATTATCATGATTATTGATTAGGCGCAAATATTAAAAGGACAGGTCCTTTGTTGCGTGTATAGCAGAAATATTTAGAATTGTGTAACTAAAATACTATAAACTTCATTCTGCATTATTTATTTATTTATTTATTTATTTAGGCCTGTGCCTGTTTGTAATTAGTAATATTCCATGATTCATCGGTTTATTATTGATTGTTGATAACTTGAAAACTTGATTGATTGATCGATTGATAGCCATTTCACATATATTCCTAGTTTATAGGCCTATATGGAACGTCTAATAATTTTGAATAGCATCGTACATTGAATAAATTATAGGCCTATCAGTATTGATTTAATCTATTCAGCAATATCAAGGATATCAACTTCTCACAGCTAATAGTTATTGGTAATGCACTGAATTTTATAACAGGTAGGTCCCGGGTGCGTCCTGGGTTCGATTCCCAGCTCTGCATTTATTTCAAGGCTGAGAAAAAAATGCAATTTCTGATCTGCAAACTTATTTGGCGCGCGATCTGAGCTCGTCCTTTTCTGATGGCTGTGTCCCTTAAGGGCACACTCCCTCTGGAATCCAAACCAGGTTCCCGCCCATTATACATCCCTTAAGGTAATAGTATATGTAAGAAATGTTGAATTCCTACATAATACTTAAATAACTTTAACAAACACAAGTATTTCTTTAAAATTTGATGTGTAGTAGGCCTACCACTTTTTTTAACATTCGGCTCTCAATAAATGATAATACTATGGGCCTAGCATTTAGTATTTTAGTATTTTTCTGATAAAAACAACAGTATAATTGAATATATGAATACAAAAGCCACCTAAGTCCATACTTTGGCCAAATTGAGTTAAGCATGGGAAATTGTTGCTATACATAGGCCTGTCATATGCATGAAAGAACAACTCAAATTCATTCTCTGTGTCTATTGGGCATGTGAAAAATAGCATGTATGAAAGAATCACCCATTTCCATGATTTGGATCTTGTAACACATTGATTGAAATCCAGTATGTATAAAAGTGCACTTGTAACACATTCATTGCTAGAGAATGACTTTTTGAACAAAAAAATGGGTTTAATAAAGGAAAGTGTGTGGTTTATATTACATGGCAGAATGCTTATCAACATTATACATACCTGTGTGCTTTATTTTGTATTATCTTACTAGTGGTAATCTCATTCTAACATTGTTGTCTTTGTATATGATTCAAAAAAGTCCAAAATTTAAAATGAACCCCACGAAGTCCCTGAAATGCTAATCGTCATGCCTAATACAGGTTAATCCACTCATTTGCACGTAAAACTTACCATATTGACCAGGTAAATCTAACTGAAGGAATTAAAATGATACACGGGTTTTTCTCTCAAAATAACTTCGCATGGACTTAGGTGGCTTTTGTATTCATGTATTCAATTATGTTCTGTGCATTGACAGTGTTGACAGTCCATTCGCTCAAAACTGGCAATATTCACATCATGATATCACTGTAGTTTCTAGATCAAATCTGTCTCGTTCGAAGGAACTCACCGCTGACAGTTGTTTTTTGCGGAATATTAATTTAAACGATTCATTTTCTCAAAAAAAGGGGTCATTTTCGTTGTCCTCATAATATTAGCTTGCCAATGATATGATGTTGTCCGAGCAATAACATGCCCTTTCATGAGTACTCACATGGATGTGTTCTTCTTATGTAACCTTCAATCATGTAATATCAGCTGGATGTGATTTCTTAGTTATCCACTGCATCTGCCCCATACTTCAAATATAGTAATTAAAAAAGGGGATAATTATAAATGATGTTAGCCTCCATCGGGAATCGGACTTGGGACCTTTTACACCAGCACAAAAGAACTTTTGCAAAACTACTGTGCCACGTGGTATACCTAATGAGATTGACCTTTCTTCTTTCATACTGTTTAGGGGCTGATCATACACTAAACATCTCCAAAAGGATAGATGGAAAGAAGTGGTTACTGTTCTTGCCTTGTCTTTGGCATGGATTTCAGGTTGTACTGCAGGTAAGTTACTGGAGAGTAATGGTTTACATTTAGGTCAACGTGACACTATATGTGGACTCCGGCCCGCAATGGAGGGACTACAAAGCCGTATAAATATTCAGTGGACGTGACGCTGCTCTAGGAGCCTGGCCTTGGATCGGTCGGATGATTCGCAGACCCTCTGACCCTAAATGCATTGCTGTGCTTATTGCTCCAGAATGGGTTGTGACGCCAACGTTTTGCGTGGAATCCACTATTATAACCAGGTAAGACATGTGATTGCAGGTGTGAAACGGTAATGCTCTCTCACAATAACGCCAAAGGGCAAGCACAGTGCACTAGGGCGGTTTTGTCACAGAAAGATAATTAGCCAACTATTAATCGTCTAAAAATAGATCTAGATTGAAAAATCACTATCCTTTCAGATAATAAAGTTGAAACGGCCAATGTCCATTTTTACTTTGTTTATTATTAAATGAAAGCAATTTTAATTTAAAAAAAAGTTGAATTGGAATACTAAATATCCAAGACTTAAACACAAAGAAAACTTTAATTTTCACTGTCTATGTCAGAAGCTCCATAAATGAAGAATGTAGTTTTCCAATATCAGGAGATCCTTAAATGTATTTTGTAAACTTCTCCTACATTAAAGGCGCTTTGAATGAAGATTGGGTTTTTTTGTGTTAAATTAGCTATACAAATGTATTTAAATCTAAAAGATAACCCAAACCTAAAGGTAACATACCACTAATAGTAGGGATGTCACACTGTGCATACAAGCATAACAGTAAATTGAAAAGCGCGCGCATCAAAGTTGTTCAATTTTATATCCAAATATTCATGTCGAAAAATTAATTTCCTCATATGTGCTATTTATCCCAGTTGTTTGAATTTTTGATATATGGTGTGTGAAACCTTTCTGGGACTACCATCGGCTTTTTAAAATAAATATTGCTTCGTTTAAGAGCTACTACCTGTTGTTATGGATTGTTGAAGATCCCTCATAAATCAATAAATAAAGGCCTTTTGAAATAAAAAATAAAAAAAGACCTACCACCATTTAGCTGAAATACTAATCTTTCTTAGCATGTAAATTATTTTCGTCGACAACGAATGGCACACTTGAGGAAAACGACTTGAAACATAACATTATCAAAGTCATTTTAAGGTAGGAGCCTCGGATAATAGGCCCATGCAGGCAAATAGCCACTATATCAAATCAGAATTATGTATTCACATCAAATGTATAACCAATTTAAGATAAGTCTTTACTCCACTTATTTTTAATGTTTCATGAAAATTGAAACATTTCTTATGTTTTTCTTTATTTTGTGAAAATCCCCCAATTTTTTCTACAAATAATTATTGCTAGCCCAGAGGGAATGTGATATGGTTTCCAAAGTTTGAGGGGTGGTTAATAAGCCTAATATCTAAATTCTCTCGCCAGATTTTTTTGATAAAGTGTTTATTTCTTGAGAAAAATGATTTTTTCCATTTTTAAATTAGGGAAATCTAGAAACACCCATAACTTAAAATGGAAATACTTTATTAAAAAAAGCTGGCGAGAAAAGTTTCTAAATTTAATAACCTTTCAGATGACACCTTGTTTGTTAAAATTGGCCCTATGGTTAGCTCAGACAATAATTATGAAATTGGGTCATTCAGTGTTTCTAGATCAAATCAAGAAAATTTGAGCAAGTACTAACATTACCTTCAAATATCCCCATTATTACTGGCCAATATATTGGAAAAAAGTCACTAAAATTATTTGGTAACATTTTTGTAATAAAATGATCCAAAAAGCAGTTCTATAAAGGGGATATAAATATTTACCAATTTTAGTGAACGAGGCTTAGTGTCAAAACCACTTTATGTACAAAGTCAATGGGGTTTCTTAATGATAAAAAATGGCATAACTCGAAAACGCTTTGTTGGCAAAAATTAAAAATTGGCAGGCAAGTTTTTCTCACCCAACTACACATCCTGTATCATTTTCAACCAAATCTGTGCATGACACCGTAGCCGATAATACTACCTTAAAGGGAGTAATATTCCAAACCACAATTGTTCTAAGCCATTGTGTGTGTCCAAGGCCACACCATTTTTGTATACGCGGTATAGTGGAATGGCGGTTCCTTTTACCATTTATCCTCCCACGTTAATCCTGATAACAAAATATTAATTTAAAGTCTCATTGCAAATGAATTTTTATTTTTACTTTTCTGCTACAATTCCGAACAAATCCTCATCCGTTACCAGGCTAAAACGAGAATTACTGGTCGATTGTACTGCAATGGAATTTCATTCCATGATTTATGTTGTGGTTTGAGATGTGCAGTAACCATCTTTTCCACCGACTATCCTCTTTCACATAATTATTTACATTACGTTACATTACAAATTAGACTGTGTAAGAGTATCCCATGAACTATTGCAGGGTGATAGTAGCTTTAGGAGAGGTACTATCACCTTATGAGGGCGCTATCCCCCTGTGATAGGTTAATTTTGTTTGTTTTTGTCTGAAAGCAGGAAATGGTAGAAATATCAAATGTCATGTGACCCACATTTGAGCCAATCAGATAACAGAAAATATGTGTATAATAAAAACAAGCGGGATGGCCGCGCTCCGCGCGACCTCCGTTATTCAATTGTTCAATTCAATTCAATTTATTTCCATCAAAAATACAAAGAATACTTAATTAACACCAAAATGATTAAAAACACAAGATGGAGGAGATGCAACAAAGGCAAATGCCTGCAAAAGTGTTGCACCACCTTACAAAAAAAAACACACACACACACACACATAACAATTAAACAAGACAAGTGCGGAGACCTAACAAATAAGGATAAACAAAAATAAATAAGTCAGTGATGTTAATTTACCGGCAAATTAAAAATGACGGTTAATCAACCGGAAATAAGCATTAATTTACGTTCATACATACACGCTATATAACAGCGCGCGTGATTGGTCGTCCCGGATGTGAGATCGTCGGGTAAGGAAAATCATGTTTTTTAATAATGTATTTGTATTTTTTTTTAAATATTGTTTTGATGATATAAGAATCATAATATATTCAGGTACGTATGAACGGGGTTCCTTCATATATCTACACGAATAAACGACCGTTTATGCCCTCGGGCCGCTAGAGGCCCATCGGGCACAAAACAACCGCCCAACCATGAAAATACATGAATGAACCCCTAACATAATTAATGTAAATTATGAAAATACACAAAATTGCAAACTAAAGTACTTACTAAGAAACTAGGGCCCTAAAGCATTTAAAGTATAGGATAATCTTGTAACAAAAAATAAACAACAACTCAATGATAACATAACCCCAAGCCGAAACACTTCACCAACATTTCACCATATTCAAGGACAAAAATAAGCTTTCACCCCCCCCCACCACCCCACCCGCAATCCAGCCAAACTGCAACGTTTCCTGGGGAAAACAATTATGGTGATAATTTATTAGAAATTTACCGACTCACAAGACTGGAATGTCTACTACTCATTTGATCATTTGTATTACTTAGGAAGGAAGAGATAGCTTTCTTAAAAGAATTCAAAGTTATTGCATCCTTAACTGATTCAGGTAAACTGTTCCATAATTTTGGTCCTGTGTTAAAAACAGTTTTAATTTTATGAATTTCATGTCGGAAATTTGTTTTGTATCTAGTATCATATCCATGAAAGCTTCCTAATTCAGTAAAAACATGATCAAATGATGAATAAACTGGAGCGATCACCGATATACTGAATTAATATTTTATTGTTCCCCTCTCTCCCTCTTGAATTAAGACGACGAAGAATACAAAAGTCAAAACTAAACACTCAACTCTCAGCATAAAGGGTTAAATGTTGTTTACATACCTGACAATACATTATTGTGTTTTTTTTACCATATCACAGCCACGTGTGGTCAGACAAGGTTCAGAATAAGGCCAGGCGAAACAGTTGATGTCCAATCTCCATTATATCCAGAGTTGTATCCGACTGCAATCGAATGTGAATACATTGCAACCTGTCCGGACGGCTATAAAATCCTGGTGGGACCACAGAATTAAAACCAGAGAACCAGGACTCGACCGCCATCTTGATACAGTCATGGAGCAAAAATTGGGGGTATTCGGTTTCCCTCGGTATGCGCTCGAGGCATTCGTTGTCATGCAAGCGCGACATGGATGATGGGCGCATTTGAGAGACGCACTTGATGCGACCTGCACGCGAGTACCAAGACGCTTCAGATGAGACGCAGAATTGTTTTCGTTCGTCTCCGCGCACCGTCGGCAAGGACCCGAATACCCCCAATTTTCTCCCCATAGCTGACGGCGCGATTGTACGTGGCGGTATAGGGAGTCCCGGTTCTCCTTCTCTAATTCTGTGGGTGGGACCCAACTTCTTCCAAATAGACTATTCTGATAGTCTGTACATTGACAACCTTATATTTACGGTTCGACATATGGCCGTATAAAATTAATGTTTTGGTTCTCGTCCAGAGGATTTTCATGAATTGATGAGGGAGGAGGTGTTTTTTTTTTTTTTTTTTTCAATGTAAAATTAGCATTGTCAGTAGTTTTCGGTCTTCTCAACAGTGCTCGAGGAAACGATGAGGCCTTTTTTTTTTTTTCAAATGTGAGATTCTGAGGGATAAACCCCCTAGAGTACCACAAAAAGACTTGGAAGTGATGCTTGTTCTCTAATAAACTTATTTATATGTATGAAGATTTCATAAATCATTCCAAAGTCTAAAAAAATTGAAAAATCTAAAAAAAAAAAATCTGACAAATCCCAGAAATTGAGGAGGGAGGGACGAGAACCAAAATATTAATTTTACACGGCCTATTATAGATAGATACACAACACCGGGAACGACCTTGATGATTCACTTTGTATCTGATGAGGTGACTCCGGAAATGGGGTTTTCATTTCAACTTAGCGCCATTGACGTCACAGGTCAGTATCGGTCGAAATAGTATATTGGTCCGCCATGCAGGCCGCTGGTCATATCAATATTTTAACCGTCTAGGTGTAAAAGGTTTGTTTTAACGGATCGTGGTTATCACGCCCATCATGTCCACAAGAGTCAATATCAGAAAAATGGTAAGATTTTCACCCAAATGGTCTCAAACTGTTCATCTTCTACCAATAATTCAAATAAAGAATAGATTGTTATATCTATCATGTTGCCGATGGTAGCATAGCTAAGTTAATGCACATTGAATCCTATTAAACTCCATGCTTCCTCGTTTCATTGCCATGATGGTGGGAACCGGGGTTGGTAAATTTGCCTTCACTTTCATTACTCGAAGTTTTAGCATGGAAATTTGTGCTCGTTTTGGTCCCCCGTTTGGTACACGATACCAAAAGTGATTAAGACTGCAGCCGCCAGTGATGGATGCCCGGAGAGGGGTTAATCAGTAAAATGAACATACGGGGATTTGTAATGCCGCAAACATGTCGTGCTTTCGTCATTTTGGTCCTTTTGGTATATCAATGACCCCCTTTGCTAGGTCAATTTTGGTATATCGATGGGCCTTTTTTTTTCTTCAAAATTTTCTCTTTTTTTTAAACGCAAACCGATTTTGCTTAATTGTAGCACACAAAATTGATATATTGCTGGGTCCACTTTCATATTCTCAGCGGCATACTCCTACTCAAACCAAACTTGAGTACCCCTCTCCCTATGGATGGCACACACGTTAGTCTTCTATAAACTAAAGACACAGTTATATCAAGTTAGGTAAATCCTGATCAAACATGCTATTAGTTGTTTTTCTGTGTTGCATCAGATTTGAATGAGTGTGACTGGGCGCCATGTGAAAACGATGGCAACTTTACTGACCTAGAGGATGGCTACATTTACGACTTGATTTACGAAAGTGTATAATAGCAGGTAAGCTTGCACTCATTTCGATTTTTGTTTCATTATTGTCCTACAAAAACTATATTCCTATAATCTGAACCAGTTCAATCGCAGTGAAGGCCCTCTATCTCTTTTTCATGCCACATTGCAGTTTTCTTATAAAATCATCGACCAGCAAAAGTCATTTATAGAGGAAAATTATATCCTGAAAGAGTGTACTACACGTTAAAAAGCTTCGGTTAGACATATCAGAGATTGTAAACGTTCTTGCTATCACTGGCTTTTCTTCTTTACCGTCATCTTCTTCTCTCTCTCCTCCTCATAGCATTATGTTTTTGTCTCTTTGTTTTCAGATGACTTTTGTGCCGGTCAGCAAGAAATCGGTCTGGAAGAAGGTTACTCTTACAATCTGACTTCATTCCACTATCTAATTCCAAACACGTACAACACATATGGTTGTAAATACAGTGTATCGGTTCCAAACGATCACAAAGTTCGTGTCCAGTTCGTTGAGGTTGCTCTTTCCTCCCCCTTTGAGACGATTTTTTTTGACAACAATGTCTATAGTGGTAGCCAAGAGTATATTTCGGAAGACAATAACCTAGAGATCTGGTTCTATATACACGGTTTTGGGCGATTCAGTCTTGCATTGATGGATTATGTGGAGCCTGGTAGGTCCCGATTTCAGTGTCTAAATGTGTCTTTTATTGAATACGCTTAAGTATTTCATCTTGATTAGGTCTATTATATGATTTCACTTTTTCCAAAAAATGTTTAAGGGGCCTCAACTCAAACATCTCCTTACAATAATTTTCCACCGTGCGGTAATATTTGTTTTTCATCATTTGCTTTTCACGAAAAAGAATAAATGATTTTAATGATTTGAGTACATGAATAATGTAGTAGTGAACTTCATTTTTTTTGTCTAACATCACTAATCAGTAACTAGCGGTAAAATAATGGTATCTTGTAGGAATAAACACTCTGGAGCCATGGTTTTACTTGTGGTTTTCGGCGACGAAGACTGACTTATAGATACGGAGGAAATCGGAGATTATATTTAATTTGAAAGCTCACTTCTTTATATTAAATTGTCATATTAAATTGTGATCACCAAAGTCTGCGGCGATATTCATTTGAAATCTTTCTATAAAATTGTAAATCTTTTTTGTTACTTCATATTATTTACATTTACTTATTTACATTATTATTTACAACGTATAGACGGTGATGAATGTGCCAGTCAGCCATGTCTTAATGGCGGAGAGTGTTTTGAAAAGATCAATGGATTTACCTGCAAGTGTAGACGCGGTTTTCACTGGGAAGATATGTAATATCAGAGCAGGTGAGTGCAGATTGAATATACTTTATACAAAACAAAATGCAAAGTTGTGACATTTTGCTAAAGCAAAACCGGGAAACTGATTAATAATAATAATAATAAACAAAGATTTAAATTCATCCTATCACCAGTAAGTCCTTCACTAGACTCCCGTCCAAACATTGTAGCGATTCTGACTTCGCGATGCAACACTAAGATCCCAGGTTCGAGGCCGTACCCTGGCGACTTTACGTGCATTTGGTTTCCAGTCTATGCTCGCTCTCGCAGGTTTCGCTTGGTCGCCTCCTGCTTTTTCTTGCTTTATTTCCTGAGTATATTTTATATGCCTTGTTGCCCGTATTGAGCACAAAAATAAAGGTGAATGGTGCAAATGGTATTAGTAACCAATAACTGGCAATAAGTCCTAGCAACCAATAGTTTAATAGTCGAAGGTTTTGGTATGTTCTAAGTATTAATAGATTCTGACATCAAGTCAAGTCAAGTCAAGTCAAGTAAAACTTTATTAAATCCACAAGGGAAATTACACTCATGAGTGCTACTGCTCATACATTCAAAACACACAATTACTACAAAATATCAAAAACACAGTATAAAAGATGAAGCACTGCCAATTATATATTACTAAGTACCCCGTGTGTAGTTAGAGTTATGAAGTCTAATAGCTTGTGGAACGAAGGAGGAAAGATATCGGTTTGTCAAGGCTAAGGACAAGCGCATTCGACCGGATCTGGGAATCAGCTGACATGAGAAACGGTCGTGGAGTGGATGACCAGAGTCATCCATCACATCAGTCAGCTTCTTACTCAACAGATCAGCATAAACAGCTTCGAGGTCCCGCCTTGACACACCTATAATCCTTCCAGCTTCCTTCACAATTCTATTAATTTTGTCCCTATCCCCTTTTGCAACATTCCCTCCCCAACATAACAAACAATATCCCCAGACACTTTCAATAACGGAATCATAAAACAAAGCAATTATTTTTACATCAACATTAAAGTAGTTCAGTTTTCTGAGACAATACATTCTGGAGTTCAGTCTTTTGATCAAGTAATCTTCATGTGTATACCAATTGAGTTTGTCATCAATCATAGTGCCAATTTTATGTGTATAATATATTTTTGCACCTGGTTGAATATATTGGTTTTGTGGTCCTTGTTTAAAGGTCCTTGATCCGAACGACAGTCACATCTACCATTTGAAATGTAACGCCTGTGATATTTTTCGTTGAAATGGTGTGAACAAAAACGTAGTGATGTGTGATAACCACACCTGAAGTGTATGTGCTATCCTATGGGCCATTGTTTTACACGTTTTTGCTTCTCATATCAAAACCGCCTCAGTCTAAGATAGAAAACAGAACATGAAAAATCGGACCATGGCTCTTTAAGGTTATATACCAATAATAGGCAAGGGCGATACATGAAATTAAGACGAGGAACTATTTTGTTTGCGTGGCATCTGAAAAGGCTGCTTTCAAATCACTGAAATTGACAAAGTTATCCAGCAAAAAAAGCACATTGCGTTTTGATACTTCGAAATGGTATTTTCTCTCCTTATATGACATCTTTGTTGAAAATATTCATCCGCACGGCATCGGTTTTTAGAAAATATTCGCCCTACCTAATTGTAACATTAATTTAGCTTCGAGTGGGCACTGCCATTTTAAGGTTTTTTACGGTTCAGTCTCAGGTCAACCTCTGTTGACTTTTTGATAATTTGGCCTCTAAATCAGTTGGTTCACCTGATATTGTGAAAGTACTGAATATGAGAAAATTCCGCCAGAAATTAGTTGTTATCCTATGGTATTGAATCTTAACCCTAACATGACTGTATACTACAAAATACTACTTGATATATGCGCTGTTCGTGCGTGCATCCCACGTGGTGTGATGACACAATCGCCCTAAGTGATATATGGGCACGGATTCGCTGGCCAGCGAAGCCCAAGACCCGTGGCAAAGTGTCGCCGACCCAGTGCTTGGCATGCGAGGGGTCTCGGGTTCGAATCCCACCCAGAGCAAACAACTTCTTCCTTTGTTTTCTCTCTTTATTCCTTCCTTCTTTCCCTTCCCGTCGCCAAAAAGCCCTTAGGTTAGGGTTAAGCAGTGAAATTTATAATTTTCTCACATACGTTATTGGTTGCGAATTGTTAACTTGCCGTCTTATAGAATAATATATATTTTAATCATGATAGCCTGTTTGGATCAAAATGTGACACTCTCTCAAAAGTAAGAAACACGATGAGTCTGTGGTAGAACGTCTCCGGTTCTATTCATGTTGGTTCATTTGCTTGGTATATCGAATCATTTGCTTGCTACAAGCCCATTCCGAATTATTATAATACTGCTACATCTGAAGGTTACATTGGACAAATGTAACTTGATCCATGTATTTTTCACTAGGTTGTTTGATGGATATAGAATTGGCTTCATTATTAACTAAATGCAAACTATAGATGGCGCTATTAATACTAAATCATATTTCTTTATTGGCAAGGGGTAGGTGATTAATACTGCCATTAAAACAGCTGGAATATGTGAAACAAGCAACAAGGAAATTTTATAAACATATTTCATCAAACAATAAAAGGAATTATCTGTATTAAAAGCTTGAAAGAGTAATTTCCAGTAAATAAATAGCGCCACCAATTTTGTCATTAATAGATAGCCTACATTTTATATCCGAAAAAGCTATAAAAATGCTATAAAAGTGAATAATTTTGTAAAAGTGGGGAAATTAAAGTTGAGAATGACTCAAAAGTATCTGTATACATAAGCATGATATCACATTTAGCTGTTTGAGCCTAAAATATGGTTGTGCATGATGTTTTGTTTGAAAAACTAATAAATGATCCCATCAAACAACCATGGCATTAAGCTGCCTGTAAATGAAATACCTGAAACAATTACTGGATACATTGTAGTCTTTTGTTTAAATCAAATTTCAGGGTCACGTCTTTGTCCATCACGATATTTTACCTGTAACAATGGACGGTGTATCAAGGCGAGTAGGGTCTGTGATGGACGAAACCACTGCGGTGATGGTAGCGATGAAGTAAACTGTAAGGGTATATTTAAATTTCCTAAATCTATTTCCAATAAAAGAAGTAAAATTCGGTAAATTGTGTCAAAGACGATTTCTGCGTCTTTAATTTAAATTCCAATTCAACTTAAAATTAGATTATTGGGAATTTTCGTCGATCATCATAACACTATAGTTCACTGCATTGTTTTAATAGACAAAGCTGAGTACAACTAAGTAACAATAGCGGTATTAGATGTATAATGCAATTTCATTTGATAATAGGCGACTGCGATTTCAGCTGCTACAATGGTCGATGTATTCCAGAACGCTATGTCTGTGATAACAACAATAACTGTGGCGATTGGACAGACGAAAATGTCCCTCAGTGTATACGGTGTACCATGAGGGACATGAAAACTTCAATCAGGTTTTTGCAAACTTCAATCAGTTTTTGCAAACTTCAATCAGTTTTTGCAAACTTCAATCAGTTTTTGCAAACTTCAATCAGTTTTTGCAAACTTCAATCAGTTTTTGCAAACTTCAATCAGTTTTTGTAAACTTCAATCAGTTTCTGCAAACTTCAATCAGTTTCTGCAAACTTCAATCAGTTTTTGCAAACTTCAAACACTTTTCGCAAACTTCAATAGTGTTTGCTAACTTCAATCAGTTTGTGCTAACTTCAATTGTTTTCGCTAACTTCAAACACTTTTCGCTAACTTCAATTGTTTTTGGTAACTTCAATCAGTTTTTGTTAACTTCTCTCAGTTTTTGCTAACTTCGATTGTTTTTGCTAACTTCAAACAGTTTTTGCTAACTTCAATTGTTTTTGCTAACTTCGATTGTTTTTGCTAACTTCAAACACTTTTGCAGGGACAGAGTACTGCCATGGATGGGGTGGAACTACCGGTACATAAGCTACATTGAAGTTACTTAGGCCCTACTTTGGTGAGGGCATCAGGGGGCATGGCTTCTGAGTGTAAATGCTCCTTTCTGGTTCTTGCCACTGCCGGCTCTAGGGTCCAGTGGTGTTAGAAGGGGGCAGGGTGGTGTGGGGGAAGGCCCATAACCAGGGGGCTGGGCGGACGCACCCCCAAATGCCCCAAAATAACCCCCGTTTTTACCTAAAAAGTCTCCAATCGGAGTTTTTTTTATTCCTTTTTGGTTCATATATGGTCCAAATTTTTTGGGGAAAATCCACTTTTTCAAAATCCGATCCCCTAGTCCAAAAATTTTGAAAAAAAGTCCACTTTTCAAAATCAGCCCCCCTAAGGCCTGGTTACTGGTCTGGGGTCCGGGGGGTCACTCCCACTGTGGCCTGTACACCATCCGCGATATTAATAAAAACGCGTAGTTTTTCGTGGGTATGTAGGCACGATACACGCATATCGTGTTTATAGGGTGTCAAAAACATGAAAAATTGGAAAAATTTTTAGCAAATTGCAATTGCTAAGGGGTGGTGCAATAATTATGTGTACCCCCCGGGTGGTGAATTATAGGGGGGGCAAAGATTTTTGGCAGGCCAAAAGGGGGGGCAAGCATTTTTTGGCAGGTCGAAAGGGGGGGTCAAGCGATTTTTGGCAAGTCAAAAGGGGGGAAAGCGATTTTTGGCACAGATATTTTGGGCACCGTTTCTATATTGTGCCCTAAAAAGGTGTAGGAAAATGTTAGGAACACGTTCAAATATGCAAAATTTCCTGCTCGCTGCGCTCGCATTATATGGTAAGACAATTTAAGGTTGTTAATTCAGGCTCCCCAAAATCTTGCATTGGTAAGGGGAGGCAAAGATATTTTGGCACATCAAAGGGGGGGCAAAGCTTTTTGGTACGTCAAAAGGGGGGGCAAAGATGTTTTGGCACGGCCAGAGGGGGGGGGGCAAGCGATTTTTGGCAGACCATTTTGAGAATTCACCACCCCGGGGTACACATAATTATTGCACCACCCCTAATACGTGGAAATGAAATTTAGGGCATGGTATTTGATGCAAGGAATAAAATCCCTGTTTAGGGTGTGAAAACAGGCGCGTGTTACCTCTTTAGGGTATCGTTTTAGCCAAGGGTTAAATCCTTGTTTAGGGTGATTTTCAAAAGTTGATTATCGCGGATGGTAACAATGGGAGTGACTCCTTGGGTCTGGGGGAGCACCGTCAGGACAGAAACTTTACCGGTTTCATTTGGGGGGTGTGGGGGGCATTGCTACTAAATACCTCCTGACCCACTGCCCCTATGCGCGCTACTCATTTGCGGTGCCATGGTGGGATTCCCCCGGACAGAACCCCTGTTCCCCAGTAAAAACCCAAAATTACGAAAATTTTCACTTTTTGCTGCAATTTTGCGCAATTTTGTTGATTTCGCATGCCCGCCCACCCCCCGAAATTCACTTTACCCCCCGAAAATATTCATGGCACCGCCACTGGCACCACTTACCTAGTGTCATGTCAACGACAATTTGTACTGGGGTTTTATAATTACAGATTAGATTGGTGACTTCTGTCTGTCCGATTTTTGCTTTTTGGCACCTCCCCTGTGATATTTTGCTGTTCATGATTAGGTTTTATCTACCGTATTTGTGTGTAATTTTAATTTTTCATGTTCAGTAATGGGCATACCGTATTGTTGTTACTTAGAGTTTCTGAGAGGGATAACTATTTGTCTCTATGTGTAAATACTATATAATGTAATACTTGTTACTCAACAAATCTTTTGAATCAGGGATTAAAAGAGGGATCAGATAACAATACTAATTAATCTTTATACCACTTTTAGTTGTTCACAATCAAATTAGATTTATTTACCTTCAATCAAGAGTTATGCCGCGTTTAGGTGCTCCACTTATTAGACCAATTACCAATAAATCCTTTTTTCAGCAAATAATTATTCGTATTCGTTTATATGGAGAAATTCTGTGAAGAAATTATGGACAAAACTGCCACATCAAAATGCAACATAAATATTATCCATCTAATTAGAGGTAATAAAACAACAAAGTCTGATCAATTCACAACATTCCAAAGCATGCGAGTATTTTGGGGAGCTTCGGGGGCGCGATCCCCTCGGGGTAAAAGCAAGAGGCGTCAAAACTGAAGAAGAAGGGGCGGTAAGAAGAATTATTAATGAAAAAGAGCACCAGCAGGGGTGTTAATGGGGGGATGTAACACCTCTAATTCTGTAATATCAAAAAAAAAAAGTGAAACTTTTAGTGATTCTACAAACACCACCCCCACCCCTCCCCACACCACGACACCCACACACTTTTCAGATTCTTGAGCGCCATCATGCATGGTGGAAAAAAAATTGGGTCAACCTTTTCGGGCATTTGCTGCAGGGGGCGGCAAAATTTACATTGGCTGGATCACCCTCGCCGGGGTAAGAGCGGCCACGATACGTCACTGCAATGCTACATTATTTGGAAGAAGTATGTATGGTTTATTTTATCAAATACCAACCCTGTTGGGTAACAATTATTATCTTCACACATCCTTTATTACGTATTGTTTAAAACGAGTCCAAATCACTTTGAAATGTATCTACCTATAAAAGTATACTCTTAACTTGCTGCTATAGATTAAGACATGGTTCATGAATATAAAATCAATCATTGAAATAAAAGGCACTTTAAACATACTATTGAAACAGATATTGTAAATAGATAATTGTAAACTAAAGGATTTTAGTGTTTTATCTACTTGGTGTTTTGTATTAAGATAAATAGATAAATAAAGTTTGAATACCGTGTTACACGGTAGCTTCACATATGTGACCATCCACCACAACTGAGCCCGGATGTCTCCAGTGCCACTATTGAGATATGCTCCATTGAACTAAACAATAAACAATAGGAAACAAAGGATTTATTGATTATTGACTGTTTTATTGATTTTTCACTACTTAAATGTCAAGTCCTATAGACATGATATACATCATTTTAAAGCTAATTTCTTGCAAAATATTTTGGTTGAATATCTCAAAAATGATGATTGGCGACTTCAGGGCTCAGTTGTGCTGGATGGTCACATATGAACCTGATCAATGGAAATGCCTGTTTGCTTTACCTTGTGCTTGACATACCTTATAAAATATTTCAATTACATTTAGCTGTTAAAATTATGCTTTGACTTTTTGTAAAGGGGAAGCCCCGCCAGGACAGTACTTCTGAGGAGAACCAAGCCTGTCAAATTAATCATTGACAAGGGTATCTCCGATTTGACAGGTGCTAATTGATGCAATGACATTAAAACATCAATTAGCACCTGTTGAATTCTGAGATAACCTTGTCACTGATTAATTTGATAACCAGGCAGGTTTGGTTAAAAAAGTCAAAGAATGATTTTAACGATTCAATGGGTTTGGTTCATAGCAGAAGAACTGCTGGGGGCTCTTACATGTCAATAGCATCATTATCGATTGGATTAGTCGACCGTAGCGGACAATTCGATCCCTCATTGGATTAATATTATCACGTGGTAAGAAATTTGCATTGGGCAATCGATTACTTTAATGGTTTAGTACTGCATATTTCGGTTTAATCTTCACCTAGCGGGTTTATGGCTGAAAAGGTCACGGTGAATTTCCCGTGGACAACACTGCACTATGCTGCAATTCTATATAAAATGTTAACTGCTATTTTATTTAATAGTAGTCACTGTTGCTCTAAAATCCTCGTACTACAAATAGCTGAACCCTATATATGTTGCCGTGTTCCACTGCCATCATGGACTGTAGACAGTCCATGCTGCCATTCATATAACGATATACGGCTTTGCGACTAAGTGACTGTACCAGATGTAGCCAACAGTGGGCGCTATTCAGTTGAAAATGACATGTAACCGCTGTCCAGTCAGGACTGATAAAACCAGGTGGTGGCCGCATTGCATTCTCTAAATTCAGTAAATTTTCATCGTCAACCGTGTAATTGAATGGGATTATTTTGAAATTTTAAAACGCTTGAAATATCACAAACAAATAGGCCTATGTTGATAAATAGTATAAATACAAGCTAAAACCGTTAATGAACCCCACAAAACTAACCGACTATATTGGAAAATGCCATACGGCCGGGCGGTTTTACGAGTTGCCGGCTCGATCATGTCATCCGCCGCCTGGATAAAACGCAAGCCGGGTAAGATCAGGGTCAAAATACAAACACAGTCCCTGGCCATTTAGGGCAAGATCGCGTATAATCTAAAACCTGGTTTGAAACAAATGAATGCAACAATTTAAATCTTTGTGAAAGAGACGTGAGCATTGCTAGTTTTACTCCTGTGCGAGCCTAAAGTGCAATAAGACAACATGTGCATAATCATCGCTCAAGTCTTAACGAGGGTGAAGGGAAATGACCTTGAGATGACTTAAGCATGTGAAAGCAGTATCCCAGGTACAGTTATCGTCAGCATTGGAAACAGGTTCGAAAATCAAGTCCTCAAAAATTCAGTCCCACAAAATAAATGAAGTCCCTGTCATCACGATTCGATTAGCCCAGTATGAATACCATACTCCAGATCACTCCACACTCTAGAGGAGCATAGTACTGGTCATATTATTGGAGGCATATTGAAGCCGATAGTTTTAATAATAATGTACTTTGATGAAACCGTCAATTTCTAACATTCTCCCACCTGCCATTTTGACTATCGCGGTACCCGGCCCGGTTTATTCAAATTTCAGAGCATCTTTAAACTCTGCTACTTCTTTGTTGCCCCATTCTTTCCAAATAAGTATCTGATAGCTTGAAGAATCTAATCCTTCCTGGACCTCCCTAATCGCAACAACTTTGTCCTCGGCTGGATTCTGTATTTGGATTACGGGACCTGCCGACTGATAAATAAGAGGGTCTACTTGTAAAACAGCCTCTAATCTACATACGAGCTCGTTCCTTCTGATACCACTCATGCAGACCCCGCGTATCATCAAAATATCACCAGTACTTCTGCCTATCCACACCATGTCTTTGATTAGTTTCATTGCGGTAACGTGTATTGTTTCCGGAATATCGTCAGTTGCTTCGCTCTCGCATTGGTCTGGGCCTGGTTCATCCACTAGACCCACGAACTGGCTTTGTACCTCGAGCGTGGATGCTAAGCTATACCCCATTTGTGGATCTGACATTCCACATTCAAAGGTAGATAAATGCGCACCAGATACCTCATCAAACAGAAAGACTTTTGATGTAGAACCATCAAAACACCAAACTGCACCAGAGATTCTCACAAAACGTGTTTTGGGACCTTAATAGTGGCAAATGGTTCAACCTCATCGAAGTAGACAGTGGTATTAATTGCTTTGATGCTGTTGCCGCATCCTATGAGAAGCTTACAAGGATTTCTGGTGTCCAGATGGATCATGCAACTACAGGGAGACGGAATAGCTATAGGATCTATCAGGTAGAATTTGAAGAGCTTCCAGTTGCCATCTTTGTACTCGTAAATGACCACTCTTCCATCTTGTAGTCCACAATAAAGCATCCCATCGGAGTCCTTCAATACGTCAACAGATAAAGAAAAAAGAAACACGTTATTTATAAACTTTAAAGGCCTCAGTGATCCGGCGGAGAATCGTAAATTGAGCTTTGACACCTTTGTTATAGTGTTATAGATGTGATATCACAACCTGCTAGTGGTTAAGGCGAGAGTCGTGTATTAAAGACAAAATACGACATTTTGCTTCTACTTAAATTAAAAAGTGTAACATTGTGACGTCATATGTCTAACTTTGTCTCCGCAGGGGGCGAACATTAAAATTGGTCTGATTTTGTTGAAAATGGTCTCAAATTATTCATCTTGTCGCAAGAAATGAGAAAAAGAATAGTTCTAAGGGAGTGTTTTCTTATGCACGTAACACAACAATTGTCAAGGTCAAAGTGACTAAATATAGATTCAATACATACATACATACATACAATAGGCTTTTATATAGCGCCATTTCAAATGATCACAGCGCTCAAAACAACATAGCAAGATAAATATACAACAAAAACATGATATAATATAAGAAAAAAGTTCACAAGAACCAATAACAAGCAATTATGTTTCTGAGAACAGAAATGTTTTCAGCCCTTTTTTGAACACTGGCAAAGAGTTGGAGGAGCGGACTGAAACAGGTAAATGGTTCCACAACTTGGGAGCTATGAAAGCAAAAGCCTTATCAGCGGCTGACTTAAATGAACGGTAGTGGAGTTTGGACACATGCAGGCGAGTGGCGAGTGGCATCAGTGAGAGGCGAGTGGCATCAGTGGCAGATCGAAGTCCTTCAATGCGACTTAACGGATATTGTCCTCTTTTACTTTATTACCATGGTAACGAAACATCCTACATAGGAAAAACAAATAGTTTAAAACCATTTTCATCAAAATCGGAGCAATTTTAATTTTCACCCCTGCTGTGAATCCTTATATGACTAGATGAACACATTATTCTGAAGGGGTGGAACTTGAAACTTACTATTAATGAGTGAAAATAGCCCTATGAGTACCCTACAGTGAACTTCGATAAGAGTGGATTATTTAGAGTGAATTTTCACTCCAAAAGAATTGAATACATGAATCCAAAACCCACCCAAGTCCATGGGAAGTGATTTTGAGAAAAAAAACCTGTGTATCATTTTAATTCCTTCAGTTAGATTTACCTGGTCAATATGGTAAGTTGTACGTGCAAATGGGTGTGTTAAACTGTATTATGTATGACGATTAGCATTTCAGGGACTTCGTGGGGTTCATTTTAAATTCTGGACTTGGGTGGTTGTTTGAATCATATACAAAGACAATAATGTTGGAATGATATTACCACTAGTAAGATAATACAAAATAAAGCACACAGTTTTTTCAAAAGTCACTCTCCAGCAATGTAGATGTTTCAAGTGGACTTTTATACATACTGGATTTCAATCAATGTGTTACAAGACTCAAATCATGGACTTGGGTTGATTCTTTCATACATGCTATTTTTCACATGCTCAATAGACACAGAGGATGAATTTGAGTTGTTCTTTCATACATATGACAGGCCTATGTATAGCAACACTTTCCCATGCTTAACTCAATTTGGCCAAAGTATGGACTTGGGTGGCTTGTGTATTCATATATTCAATTGCTCACTCATATGAAAACTGTTACCTTTTCCTTTGTTGGCACATACAGTAGACTTGCTACCATGAATCTCAGTCGTTTGGATTGATCAAGCGGTTCCAACTTGAAAGTTCCGAGTCTGCTTGTGAGTGTATTGATGCCCTCTGACTATAAAACAAAATTTCACATTGTAATGTTAATCATTATTCAGTTCATCTGGATTCCACCGTTAAGTTCATGACTTATCATTTTTTGAAGACTACGGTACGTCTCATCCCAGACGCATCATCAGGCCAATTGGCGCTGTACTATTTACCCCATGACACGGTTGGAATGACATCACAGGAGCACGGCTGTTTAATGGCATGTAGAACTGTGTTCATTTTAAAGCAAAGTTAAACATTGATGGCGCTATTTATCTTAAATCTTGTTTGCATCTTTACAAGAGTTAGACACTTGTCTAATGACTTTAAAACATAAGACAAATGAGTAACAAATATAAAGGAAATTTTTATCATGAAATGAATTAAAGAAATATTATTGGGATAAATCAAACTTAAAATATATGTAAATAGCGCCCTCAATTTGCACCCAAATGTACAGTTTACAGAATGAAAATTACTATAAAAAGGCAGGCAAATATGAAAAAGTTGATAAAGAAAGGAAAATCTGCATAAAATAGCTATAATAAGTATAATAGCTGTTGGTATTGTCCAGGTCTAGAATTAAAAATTATATAGTGTTTTGTTAGAAAAACTAACAAATGATTATATCAAACAAGCGTGCGAGAATATCTTATTAAATGAAAAAGTGTCTACATTTTATCATAATTCTGATCCAAAATCATGCATATTTATTTGTTTTTGGCATAACTTTTAACTCAAAGTTGCAAATAAGCACGGGTATAGATTATAAGGCTATCAATGGTAGGTATGAATATGGCAAAGAATACTACTTATTTTAGTACGTTTCTATTATGTTCTTCTTATATCTAAAGTTATACACTCATAAATAGATTGCCACCTTTTGTCTTAATTAATTTAAAACGTATCTATTTTGTTTATGGAGTGTGTTATTTGGACTGATCCAAGGGGTGCCAGCCCTAGACTAAATCCTCCAGTCTCGAATATACGCACGGCCGTTGCACTGTGCTGTATACAGTCGGGAAGCCAGTTGCCGTTTGACCCGTGACCTTAAGATTTTGTCACGTGACATACTCGCCAGAAATGGCGGCAAATTCAAGTGAAAGTGACCTGTTCAATAATGCATCGAGTGCTTCAATTACAAGATAATTCTCTGAAATTCAGTGAAATTATTGTGTAAGAGACATTTGAATGATGATATTTCAAGAATTAGATTGAAGGAATTCAATGGCGTTTTGGTAAAATGCGCGATTTACTATGCCAAAATCGGCCGTTTTCGGCAGTGAGTGACGCCAAAAACACAGGAAAATCCTTGTAATAAGTTGTCGGTTAACACGTCCATCACTAATTTGTTCATCAAAATGTAGTTTTATACAGTACTTAACTTGTGTGTGAAGGGGAATGCGCAAAAACACGCTATACGACCCCGGGTATACGACCTGTGGCAGATTTAATATCCGACAAAATATCGCCGTCGTCTGCAGCCGCATAAACAAAATGGCGGAACGGCGAAGCTTGTTGTTTTCGTACATTACGGGCGCACCGCACCAAATGTAAACGCCTTCTATCATGGCGCACGTTATACGTTGAAAACTTGATTTTAGCCCCCGACGTGCATCGATTTGGAGGGGTTGGTTTCATTATTTTCATAATTTTTCTTACAATATCAATTGTTTGATGTCCATCAAGTTTACTTTTTTAAGATAGGCCTACAAACACAATATATTCAAGCAACTGGGCGCTATATAGGCCTATTATTATAAAAAGTACGGTGCCGGGCAAGTTACTCAAATAATATAGGCCTAACATATGCCTATGGGGATGTGCCGCAAAATGGATAGCATTTTCAGCCTGCTGGTACATCAATGACCCCTTGGATGGGTACTTGTTTCGAAATTTTCTCATTTTTTTTCCCGAAAATAGCCCAATTTTGCATAACCGTAGCATCATTTTTGAAAAATGTGATTATTTTGACCAACACAAAAGGATTTTGAGAAGGGATAACCTTAGTAGGGTAGCAAAAAGATGCCTCTAATCACAGGTTTTTAAATTTTCAAATCAACAAAATGAATGTCAAGTTATGCAAAGAAATGTTTTGTAATTCCTAAATTGATTTTACCATTTTTGAAACACCGGCTCAATAAAACCTTCTAGAAATACCCCGTACATGTCAATAAATCAGTGTTTTATAGTGCAAGATGATTGCATGGGTGACTGGGTAATATACATAAAAATTAAAGAACTTAACCAAAAACACCATTAAATCAATCAAAACATTGATATTGAGAATGTTTTCGTACATTAAATGTATTAGATGAAAGCGTCATTTTTGGAAAATGTGATTATTTTTGGCCAAAAGGATTTTGAGAAGGGATAACCTTAGTAGGGTAGCACAAAGATGCCTTTAATCACAGGTTTTTAAATTTTTCAAATCAACGAAATGTATGTCAAGTTATGCAAAGAAATATTTTGTAATTTTATGGGGGGGGGGTTATTTGTTGTGAACCCCTTATATCGCCAATTTCAAAAAATCAAAATTACTTGAAATCAAAAGGTCAACAATTATCGTCGGCTTCTCCTCCCAGCTACATACACTTTAAGTACATATCAGTAGATCTATACATTTTACTTCGAGGACTGTTAAATATGAAAAATTAAAAAAAAGTATCAATTTTTGATAATTTGTCATAAATGTGTTTTATATCGCCAATTTCAAAAAATCAAAATGATGTGCGCCCATGTCCCACAAAAAATACTGTCCAAACGTTGATATTCGATCCCACGTCAATTTAACCATTCATAATGCATTGGAAATCTAATATTACAGAGAGAGAGTGAGAGGGAGAGAGAGGAAGGAAGAGAGAGAGAGGGGGGGGGGTAAAAACTACAAAGTTCGTAATGCAGCCCCTATTGGGCCGGTTGGGCTGGGGGAGAAGACACCCCGTCAGTCTGAAACCCCGTCAGTCCGAACCACCGCTAGTTTAAGCTTACCTCACGCTAACCCTTAACCTAAACCTAGCCCTGCACCTAACCCTAACCCTAACTCTAACCCTAACCCTAACCTTAACCCTAACCATAACCCTTACCCTAACCCTAACCCTTAAAATTCGGACTAGCGGTGTTTCGGACTGACAGGGAGACCCCGGAACGGTGATTTGCATTTCGAGAGATAATAGATAAATAATATTTTGCTTCCAACTTACCTATAATCTGCTGAGTTTCCTGTAACTGGATAAAAGCTTTACGTCCCCCGTTATACTAAAAACTTTATTATCAGATATCTCGTAAAATTTTGGTATTATTACATGTAGCTATCACAGTTTAGGTGTTATTTGGACTATTGCAAACACATTCAATGGCAAAATGGTTCTGGGTCGTTAATCAAGTCCAATGTTACGCCTTAGGGACGTACCATTTGATTCTCAGGGGTTCATGGGATTTTTTTTGTTTACAATTTTAATGTATACCTTTGTACAGAGTTGGGTGGAGGAATTATTGTGTCAGTTCCTGAGAACTGACACCTTCTAATACAGGTTTGACGATCATGTGACAATTCGAATCATATCGAATTGTCACATGATCTGTAAAAATATCAATACCGATATCAATACTATTTGCAGCAACGAAACGGACCCCAGCTGATGTAATAGACTGTCTATTTGAATACAAGTATCGGGAGCATATAGTAGGAGCGTATCACCTGTGGCAGAGGTTTACGTCATCGTCATCGTTTCAAAAAAAAAAACCCGACGAACTGACAATTGGTCGTTTCTTCCCATTCCTATGATACTGTGAAAAACCAAATAGCTGAGGAGTTAGCTCAATATGCTAGGAAAATATTCTCTGCGATGACCCCATGATGAGACTGGCTAAATAAGCTGTATTTTTGCCGGAAAGGGTCCGAATAATTGGCAGTCGATGCGATGTGCGCCATCTTGGAAAAATAGCTCGAAATAGACTTCCTCGACAGTCGTTCAAGATTGAGGAGATTTTAGCATGGATGAACGATATACGCACTTTTAGTGCGATTTTAGCCTGACGATGTTAGACTTGATCAAGACGGACTGTCGTTTGTACTGTAGCGGTCTAAATGTGCATATTTCATACATAAAATTAGTTCGAAATTCAATAAAACAAGTAAAATATGGATCTAATGTTCTCTCTCCTAACATTAAATTTGATGAAAAGGGTATTTCTTTTTTAAAACAAATAAACATACGTTCAAATTGCGTTACAATCGTACCTGTACTTGCCGGTCTGGAACTAAGACTAATTTGCGCACTGAAATGCCCTAGCAACTGGCAATCACATACAATATAAGTCCCTTTGACCTATAATAAAGCAGTAACGCGCATCATAGTCGTTCATAAGTACGTAAGTTTTAGGCTGCGCACTGAAATGCATCGCAACCGGCAAAGCAACTGTCACTCAAACTGCCGGCGAAGTGAATTAATTTTTTATACAGGGATTGAATAAGGATGTCACGGCCCTGGTCATCATCACGACACTTGTAAACAAATTTGAAGAATAGAAGGCTGACGCTGCGCCAAAACACGTATGTAAGTGTATAATTATTTAATGATAAATGAACTACCACTAAATGTTCCTGTCAGTGCTGCAGTGCAAAACTTCTCATGCAATCAATTCAAATAATAATTATATTGTAAATTGGAACTGACACCAATTTTTTCAGGAATATCTTGTTTCACTCAACCGTGAGGCGACTTTTTTTTTTCTCCGTCTCACTAGTGGTGTTTTTTTTTCTTTAAAAATATATTAGATTATTATTACATGTAGCTATCACTGTTGAGGTGTTATTTGGACTATTGCAAATACATTAAATGGCAAAATGGTTCTGGGTCGTTAATCAAGTCCAATGTTACGCCTAAGGGATGTACCATTTGATTCTCAGGGGTTCATGGGAATTTTTTTTTACAATTTTAATGTATACCTTTGTACAGAGTTGGGTGTAGGATTTTTTTTTACTCAACCGTGAGGCGAAATTTTTTTTCTCCGTCTCACTAGTGGGCGTTTTTTTTCTTCAAAAAACTAACACGAGCGCTACATGAAAGCGCTGACTGTGCTACCTAGCAAGTATTAGCGTTACTAGCGCTACCCAGAGCGCTACCGGTGATACAGTGCTAATTAGCGAGTTTGCGATAATTGCGTTATTAGCGCTAATAGCGCATGGGGAAGACTTCGAAAATGGATTATGAAATAGACAATTTGCGTAATTGACCACTTCGTCGCCGTTGGCGGTGTTTGGCTCTGCTAACTCCAATTTAGCGGAGCAGAAAACTGAAAACGAGGCATACATACTCCCAATTATGCAAAGTTAATTTGCTTAGTAACTATAAGGACTACATGGCTCTACTTGGTGCATATGTAATACAAGTAAAATAGAAGTATACGTTTAGCATTTTGTTAATTTTTTTCTGCATAATTAATTAGAGTTCATTTTATTTTTTCAAGAAATTAACCGTAATTAATTATGCAGATCAAAATGAGCAAAATGCTAAACGTAATATATTTCTATTTTACTTGTACTACATATGTACCAAGTCTCAGCCAGACAGTCCTTATAGTTACTTAGCAAATTAACTTTCCATACTTGGGAGTATGTAATTAAATATTTGGCCTCGCTTTCAGTTTTCTGCTCCGCTATTAATTGGAGTTAGCAGAGTAAACGCCGCCAACGGCGACGAAGTGGTCAATTACGAAAATTGTCTATAGCGCTTTGTGCTAATTGGCGCTGGTGCAAATTCTCGGCGCTAACGCGCTGATAACACAAACTAAAATCACCTGCCCGGCAACTTTGATATAAAATTGATCGATTGAGCCCATATTTATTGGTTGAGCTATGAGTTTTATATTATTGGACGAGACGTAGTCGAGTCCAATATTGTTTTAACTCATAGCGAGACCAATAAATCTTGGGCGTAAAGCATCCAATTTTATCATGGATCCAATATTTTTACACACTTGGATTCATCAAAACATAATAACGTGTTAACGAGGTTCCACTGTATTTCATGGAATTCATTACACAAAGTCACGTCTAATTACTCTTTTACTAAGTTTACAGTTCACATCTCAAACAAACAACATAATTATTTTGGTATAATTGCAGATTCTAGGAAAATCTATGGAATCAATCAACCAATAAATTCATGGTTAGCTTTTTTTAATTAAAACCATATGAAATATGGAACCGAAATGCACCCCAATGGTTAAAGTGAGATTTCGCGTAGGAATGGATCAGGTAGTATACGTATGAAAGGAGAACAAAGAGATTGGTTAACAAGAAAGAAAGAACAGTTTACCAACCCAAAGTGTTACAATTAAACAAGCTAACAAATAAACACAAATCCCGCCCGGCACACAAGCCAACTTGAAAAAAAAAGCAAGAGAATGTGCCAGCATGGGATTCGAACCCACTACCTTCCGACCACTAGACGGACGCCTTATCCATTAGACCACCAGCTCCCACTAATAAACGGTGGTTAAAACTGGGTACTAATGTAGGCAGTCGAGGTATACAATACACACAAACAGATATTACGCAAATACACAAGTACATGAGATCATTACTGATGCTTAATCGTTTCCCCAGCATAATACAAGACAGAATTTATTTATTTATTAAAACCATATTTATACAGGGTTACCCTTCAGATAAATCTGCTATTACAGGGGCCCTGTGTCATGTCATAAAATATAAAATACATAGTAATTGGTAGAATTATACATATTAGAATGATTAAAAATACAAACATCCAAATAGAACCATATATCAAATACATCAAATATCAAAAGTCATTAAATTCATAAAGTTAAAATCTTTGGCTAGTTATTTACATTTCTCTGTGTCTTAAAATATACATGTAATACTAGTATACATAAAATATCCAAACATACATCAACTTATACATCAAATGATATCTAAAGCCATTAAAATCATAGCAAAGACCTTGGCTAGTTATTTACATATTCACTGGGTCGTAAAACATAATATATGTAAAATAATTAATAACACTCAAAATATAGAAGCATACATCAAAATACATCAATGGAAGCATACATCAAAATACATCAATGGAAGCATACATCAAAATACATCAGAAGGTAATGGGGCTACGCATCCTGCACAAGAACATATAAACACAATGGGGAACGATTGCTCGCTACAAAAGGAAACTGAATATAATAAATAAGAAAGAAAGAACAGTTTATCAACCCAAAGTATTATAATTAAACAAGACAACAAATAAACACAACGGCATACAACCCAACTTGAAAAAACAAGCAAGGGAATGTGCCGACATATATAAGGCTATATTTTTTTAAACATACTTTTTTTTCTGCAGAAATGGTGTTCATTGTTAGAAATATATTCTAATTTGCATAAATTTACATATTCGTGACTGGTAAAAGCAGCAAAACTAAAACACAGCAGCTGCTCGATACTGCAAAATATTGGAAACAGATTATGTATGTGATTATGAAATTATAAGTAAATACCAGAAATTGTTATATTCTATAACTTGTATCTTCGTCAGCATTGTTTGAGTATCAAATTTACGATTAAAAGCATCATTCCGCAACGCAAAAGTGTCATTTATTAGCACTGTAATTACAAAATAAGGTTTATTTTCATAGAAACTAAAATGCAAAGCAAATTTATTTCTCCCTATCCAATGAAACAAAATTCTTTTTTTTAAGTCTTATTTGTGGTGGTAACGACCAATTAAAGTTGCCGCATTCCGAAACGTTGCGGAATAATGCATAATTCATAATGTATCCGTTGGAAAATATTATACACAGTTTGCGTTAAAACATTTTAAAATGCATTGTACAGAACTATCTTTACAGTACTTGATGTTTCAGCACTACCTGAACCATTGTAAGTGACATTTCCCTCTAAAAATCACTTGCATCATTCCGCAACGTGACAAGGATTCATTAATTGCAAGGATTTTTTAAATTTATGATAAAATAAAAACGGTAATGAATATTTCTTATTATTATTTATATAAGGCTTTTTATCATGTTTATCGATACCATTACTCGTTGACTGCCGATAAAACGCCCAATAAAGACTTAGTCACCGGACCGCGCCGGCCAGTTAAAGTACATGCCCTATCACACCACTCCACACCATACATAAATTCTCCCAGTCACATTTCCCAAATATGAAATTAAAAAAGTCAAATTTTAATTTACTTCTTTTAAAGTTTGGCAGAGGCGGGGTTCGAACTCACGGCGCAACGCTTAGTACTCTATGAGCCTAGCGCCTTAGACCACTAGGCCACTTGTCTTCTTGTTATTCAGCTGAAACTTATTTAAAAATATAATCGCAACTTCAACATAGGCCTACCACGTGACAAGCAAAGGCAGAAAACGTATTATATTTTGGAATTTTATCTGCTTAAAACATTAATGTGTATTATAATAGAGCTACCATTATTTATATTGTTGAATTCTCAAGCGCATAGAGACAATTAATACGAGCGTCCTATGATACATACACAATACATAAAATCGATTTTGATCTTCGGCATTACTCGGTGACCTCCGATAAAACGCCCAATAACGCCGGTCAGTTAAAAAAATGCTTAAGTACATGCCCTATTGAGATAAGCAATCCTTTTGTGATATGTCCATTCATCCATATAATAATAGCAATCAGATTTTTGGATGGATGTTTTACACAGTGATTGGAATAGGAAGCTATGTAAATAATCAAAAGTACATGTCTACAAATTGACAAGGACAACTCCTTTTGTCAAAATTGTTTTCACCTATTCGCTACTTGCACGGTTCCGCCATTATGCACTATGTGCGGGAGAGCCTCGAACTGGCAGCATACATGAAAGGAAGAATTATGTAACCTTACACAGAACGTTATGACTAGTTCAATTCCCATTCATGTATGCTGCCAGTTCGAGGCTCTCCCGCACATAGTGCATAATGGCGGAACTCTGCAAGTAGCGAATTGCTCAGTATGTTAATTAATCCGATTAATTACGTAATTTCGCCAGCGTATGATATATCAGTACTAATATGTAGGCCCAAGGAGGTTAGATATAGAAAGAAGAGGAAATAGATTACGTATCGCATATTGGTCCTTTGTGCCTATTAGAGTTTCCGCCAAGGGAGGAAGAAAAAAAAGGAGGGGGGGAGGAGAGAGAGGGAGGGGAGACCGATGGAGTCACAGGGCTCTAAATTACATAGGCGTAGATCGGGGGGGATAAATGCCACAATATTTTGCCAGGGGATGGTCAATATAATCACCCCCAATATTGACGCCTGTGTATTGGTTTGTGTCGAAATTAACCTCATATTTGGCCATTTTATAGCCACAGAATGCCATTTTAGCGCTTTGCGCGAATTTATTCCACTTTTGTCCCATATTTCACCAGTTTAGTTTCAATAGGCCTATGCTAAAATTTTTCGCGCGCATTTGTACCAAAGGTTCACTGTACTGGGTACTTTAAAAAATCCTAACCTAACCTAAAACATAACTTTAACCCTTAGATTGGAGCTCTACTAGAAGTAAAAATATAGATAGTGAACGAATTTAGTATTTCTATATCTATGTGAGAATGATACAATAGAGGCCCTGCATGAAATTATTGATTGGCTCCAAACAAAGGTTTTCAACCGGTGTCCTTCACCGTAGTTATGGCGGAGTGCAGTCCATTCAATCAAATGTTGTCCATACCCTCGTTACATCTCGGTTGGACTACTGTAACTGCTTACTAACTGGTATAACTGGCACTCTGCTAAAACGTCTTCAGAACATTCAACGCACCTCGGCTCGCCTTATTACCAGGAAGCGTAAATATGATCCCATCACCTCCGACCTCATCGACTTGCATTGGCTTCCCATCAAACAACGTATTGACTTTAAAGTCCTTGTTCTGGTTTTCAAGTCCATCCGCCAGCAAACCCCTGAATACATGTCTGCCATGCTGCAAGTTCATACTGGTTCCAGACGGCTCCGTTCCACATCTTCATCTGCACCTCAATTTGTTCAACTTCGCACTCAACACACAACTTTTGCCGACCGGTCATTTTCATGTCAGTGATTGATTGATTGATTGATCAACCTATTTGATCGTAGTGCAGGATTATGTGTGTGAGACGAACTGTCACGGTAGATTGCAATCATGCTTTTGTTGAATGCATTTGAGTAGTCCGCCATATTTACGGGATGATACGTCGCATGCAAGGCCTCTATATGACATGATGAACATAGTGATTGATGCATCAGTTTTAAAATAGACTAGGCGGTTACCCATATTTGGCGGTTCTCGGCTGGGCGCGATTACCAGGCTGATGGTGACATGCCCATATGACAATTTTTACTAATTTGACCTCAGATGACCCCAGGGTGACATTGGATGACCCCAAAATGACCTAAACTTATAACTCTAAATGTTGACTGTACCTACCAAGTTTCATGCCCATATATGAGCTTTTACTAATTTGACCTCAGATGACCCGTGGTGACCTTGGATGACCCCAAAATGACCTTCAAAAAATGCTGCTTTAAATGTTGACTGTACCTACCAAGTTTCATGCCCATACGACACTTTTTAGTAATTTGACCTTAGATGACCCCTGGGAGGGGACCCCGTGGTCGATGACTTAACGAACATAGACATCTTCTTGCCAGGACAGAACTACACCCACCCACCGAGTTTGAGCCCCGTAGGACCTAGTTTCATGCCCATATGACAGTTTTAGTCATTTGACCTCAAATGACCCCTGGGAGGGAGCCCTGGGGTCGGACGACTTAACGAACATAAACATCTTCTTGCCAGGACAGAACTACACCCACCCACCGAGTTTGAGTCCCGTACGACCTAGTTTCATGCCCATATGACAGTTTGTAGTCATTTGACCTCAAATGACCCCTGGGAGGGGCCCCGGGGTCGGATGACTTAACGAACATAAACTTCTTCTTGCCAGGACAGGGCTACACCCACCCACCGAGTTTGAGCCCCGTACGACCTACGACGGCCTCAAATTAGCAGTCACAGACAAAACCTAAATCTACAGAATATATCCATTACTCGTCGATACTCGAAAGAGCTCAAAATAAATAACTTAGAAAATTTTCTTGATGTC
>NC_092642.1:37743406-37793291 GCF_039555335.1 Amphiura filiformis
GTTGAAAAACCCTAACACAGGTTCAGCTGATGACAACCCAAAGGTCTGATCAATCTTAGAGAGAGCAATCGTTATTTACGACAGGGGTTGGCATTTTGAAGGGGGAACCTGATTTTTTTTTATCTTTTTTGGGGGGGGGGTTGAATTTTGTTGTTGAACCAGGAGGGGGGTTGTTAAGTTTTAAATGGAGAAATTTGTGAAAACAAGGGAAAAGCAATGACGGTGGTATCTATTGTTAGACATCGTGGTACAACAAGTAGCATGCATATGATATTCCACTGTTGTATTGACATGTTGAAATTATTATAAGTATTGACCTCATGAATGTGTGTCACATCTTTTAAAAATATCGATGTTCATGTTTTTCGACATTGCTTAGACAGTCATCTTGGATTTAGGGGGTCAAGATGCCCCCAAACACTTTGAATACGACATGAAAAGGTTTGGCATGCCAAAAATAGTGGAATATTTGTCAGTATATCCTATCCACTTCAATATGGTGCTGGCGGCCATCTTGGATTTAGGGGTCAAGGTGACCCCAAACTCTTTGAATATGATCCTAAATGGTTTTGCATGCCAAAAATAGTTGAAAACGACACATTGTAGGTTATTATAGTCAATCCACTTCATGATATATCAATTTTCATGTTTTTCAATATGGCGCTGGCGGCCATCTTGGATTTAGGGTTCAAGATGACCCCCAAACACTTTGAATATGACAAAAAAAGATTTGGCATGCCAAAAGTAGTGGAAAACGACACATTGTTTGTTATTATAGCCTATCCACTTCATGATATATCGATTTTCATGTTTTTCAATATGGAACTGGCGGCCATCTTGGATTTAGGGGTCAAGATGACCTCTCAACACTTTGAATTTTATCTTAAAAGGTTGGGCATGCCAAAGATAGTGAAAAACGGCATATTATTTGTCATTATAGCCTATCCAGAACATGGTATATAGATATTCATGTTTTTCAAAATGTCACCGCCGGCCATTTTGAAAAATGAGCTATAAATAGATTTTCCCGCCATTTTTGGGAGGGACATAGGAGCTATTTTTTCTTAGAATATGTCCATCTAGTCAAATCCACAGATAAACAAAGGTATGCTATGAATGGTCACGGATCGTAAGAAAATGATTCAACTATATAAAGCTCTTCACCTTTCATCATGTTCATGAGAAATGTTCACATGCTTGAAAATTACATTCTACTTTCACTTTGCAACTTTTAGTCATGTTACAAAGTTTAGTCGCACAAGCACTTCTCTAATACTGAACTTACATCAAGGAGTATAAAGTCTCTTAAAACGGAATTACGGTAACTAACCCCATTCATCTACATACCTATCATAGTTCATTATCACTATCATCCTCATCACATTCACCTGACTCAATAGAACATCCATAAAGTTTGGTACAGTGCAGTACATTCCCTCGGCAGTTGCGGCGATTCTTATCATATGGTGACTCGACACATCCATACTTCACCAAATGGATCACTGGAAAGGAAGGCAAAGTTGTCATCGATGGTAGGAATTTTCCATCAAACATCTCAGCCATAATGCTGTAAAATTGGGATCTCTCTAACACTAGTAAAACTAAAATTGTCATTTTTTTCCCGTGGCAAAATCAGAAATCGCCCGGATTTCTTTTTTTGGATCAGATACAATTGAAGTCTGTGATGATTACACTTACCTGGGTATTAAGTTGAATTATAATGGTAAATTTCAAAAAGCAATTAAGAATCAAATTTCCCGAGCAAAACGAGCTATGTTTGCTCTCCTCACTAAAGCATCCAAACTTCATTTACCTGTCGACATCACTTGTGATCTCTTTGATAAACTAGTTCTTCCTATCCTACTTTACGGATGTGAAATTTGGGGTTATGAAAACTGTGAACAAATAGAAGTTTTTACAGGAATTTCTTAAGAAAAGTTCTCAAAGTCAACAAATACACGACTAATTGCATGATCTATAGTGCGACTGGTAGATACAAATTAAGTAGCACTATGGCCAAAAGAATGGCTAATTATTGGAGTAGAATTGTCACGGGAAAGAAATCAAAGTACTCTTTCATTCTATACAATCTCACAAAGTCAGTTCACGAAGACATCTCCAAAACTTTTGCTCTAACTGGATTTCCAAAGTTAATAATATTTTGAACAACTGTGGCTAAAGCTATATTTGGCTTGTACAGAACAATCACAATCCAATTTGGTTGAAACTTACTCTTGATAATCACTTTTCTATTACAAATAAACAAAATTGGTGCTCTGATGTAGATAATAATAGTTGTTGCCTTAACTATAAAATGTTTAAAGATAGTTTAATCTTTGAATCATACCTTACAAAATTAGCTCATAATGACAGAATAACCCTGAGTAGATTTAGATGTGGTAATCTTAAATTACCGAGTAACTCTTGTAGATTTAGTGGTATTCATGACGACAATACCTGTAAATTATGTAATTTGGATGTTATCGGTGACGAGTTTCACTACCTTTTCGTCTGCAATGCTTTCAGCAATGCAAGGAAAAATCATCTGAGCATGTACTTTTTAAACACCCAAACATCTTTAAAATGGCTGAGCTATTCAATGCATCCAATTTAAAGAATGTACGGAAGCTCATTAAATTTATAAAAATCATTGATACACAATTTAGATAAATACTGTCTTCTAACCATTCCTATAACTTAACTTATTGCGATATCATATTTTTTCATATACTATTGGTGCATTTAAGCCCTAAACTTAGTTGTAACTGCTTGTAACCTTGTAATATTTATTAAGTTAACTTTATGTACATAATTATATAAATTTTAACAATATTTATCTTAGCTATGTTAGCGCTAGAGCGCCACCTATGTATTTACTTTTGTGTTTTGTTCTCTCATACCCCGGAAGGGGTCGATAGAGATCTAATAAAAGTCCATCACTTGATGGACGCCATACCATACCATACCATCAGTATTAGGGCGTAGTTCAGTGAACTCACCGGATTGCTATTCCAAGTACTTTGATAATACAGATAATATGTATTAATGGGTCGAGGCGATTGCATTGAAAAACCTAATAAATTATTCATAACAGTTACGTAATCAATCGATAGTGCTTATACTTTTCATTTGCAAACCACCGTGATCTTTTAGCGTTGGAAAAGAAACCACGTGAATAGAGTGCTCTCAAGAATATTTACTCTCTGATACACAGTCATGATAGGTTTCTCATAACAATGCAATTTATCGATTGTCTAGCAGAATAGACATGCGCAATGTATGCAGTTGATGTGCTCTTCGCGCCGATTTTAATGTTTGATCTGCAGGCATTGTAAACAGAAGGTCGGGTCGGTGCTGTCGTAGATTTTCGTATTTCCTGCAGTAAACATGGCTGATAATGAGTGATAGGGTATGTATTAATTCATTTACTGCATATACTTTAGGAGATCTAAAAGGTGATCTGAAAGCTGGATTAAAATTGATTCAATGGCCCGATTTTATATTATTTCATTCTGGTTGTTTTATATCCGGCGAGACCTTACATGGTACAGGAATCGGTGACCCATTGAATATGTTGATTCACATTTGATGGGAGTAGGTCCTTTCCTCTTTCTGTAAGTCCAATATTACAAGACCTCACTATACTTCACCACTATCCATACTCGTATACCAGTTGTCAGTTACATTAAGCATTGCAGTTGACGTGCTATATATACAAGGGCCTAAAGCCCTATTGAGGGCTTTTTATTAAGAAATTCATATAACTAGGAGAAAACCACCTCACAAATTTTGGGTAGAACCGGGTGAATAGTATAGCATATAGGCCTGTAATTGCTCGGATCGGTAGTAAATACATCTCATAATATCAGCAAGGTATTAATGCTTGTAGCAAATGCTTCCAGATATGAACACTTTGATATGCTACAATAATTTAAAATGAAAACTTGCATTTCACCTAGACTCGCTATCGCCAGGCCTACGATACATACCGTACCTGGGCCATATGGAAGAACAGGGGAATACTTAAATTTTCCCCTGAATATGGACCCAGTATAAAGAAGAAATAAACAAACAAACAAACCTAAGGACTGGCTCACGCCATTTTGTCTGTCTATGGAAAATACACACTTAACGGTTTGCACAGGTCAGATATTCAAAACATTTCTTCAAAATTTCATCAAAAGTATATAAAATTGGTACCCACCTTTATAGTGCTTGCTAATTTAAGACTCGGTTGAAAAATTAAGGATCGAATGCATTTTAGTGTCAAAGTTCTGCCGAATTCTCCAACATTGCGAAGGGTGCAGAATTGGAATCGAGAATAAAAATATCCGATCTTTGCGATCAAAAACACAAAATTACAACTTTGGACGTGCCGACCAGAGTTGCAGCGAAGAGACTATTGGCAAAAGACATTATTGCAAAACAATATAGAATAGAACATTTGATGTCAACTTGTCAAAATATTGAAGAAATGTGCTCCCTAAACTTCTGGCGAGTAGGCAAAATGATTCTCATTCAACGCATGGGAAACTGAAAGTGCATAACACCGACTAATTTCACCCACCTTTTATTATATTTATACTTTTGTAATACACGCAGATGACAATAAATACCTACAATATGTCAGGCAGTGTCGACCAGAGTTGCAACGAAGAGACTCTTGGATGCCAGAAAGAAATATGAACACACAACTGGAGCAGAATGCACCATATGAAGACTCAAATCATCAGGTAGGCCTACATGTTTAGATGGGGTAGGAGCAACAAATTATTTTGATGATGCGTGAGATTTTACTCATTTTCCAGCGTTTTGCGTGAGATTTATTACCTAGGAGTGTGATTATACTACCTTGGCGTGATACCGTGATAAAGTGACCCAATCAGACTCACGGCCAATGCGTGAGAGTTGACAGCCCTGCATCAAGTCTGCCAATTCTACACACATACCAAAGGAGAGGGAATAATTTTACCCCTTTGGGGAAGAATTTTGCATTTTGAAAAAGAAAAAGAAATAGAGGGGAAAGCCAACAAGATTCAAGGAAGAATAAAAATAAAATTAACAAATTTGGGGAAAAATGTATAACTGGAACATGTATTATGTTTTATGGCTATTTTTGGATGAAATAGATGGTCACTGGCTGACAGTGACTGCTCTACAGTGTAGGTGAATTCATCAAGTGTCATTTAGGGAATAATTATAATGGGTACATAGCATTAGCATGTATATACATGTATATACATGTATATACATGTAGTGGTCCCTTGGCTTTTATCCATTCCCATCCCAAAAATAATTAACCATGGACTTTAAAAGCATAAAACAGGGAAAAGTTGGGTCAGTAATTCTTCCCTGCCTCAGCAATAGTGACTAGTGGTCATTACTATAGGTAATAATGCACACAAAGATTAAGGGAGCTCTGCTTTGCATATTTCCTACAAATTTTCTTTTTAGTTTGGACATCTGCCTATCTAGGGAAGCATTTGGAATTCTCAGCTTCAGATCCAAATCCTTGATTATCCTTCCCTAGGCCTAGATGCAATAGTTCAGTGGCAATCTCCGAATTCTGCTGCAGAAGAATTTTAATTCTATGGCTTTGTATCAGAGGCATGTGATTTCCACATATAAAAGAGCTGAAATGCTGAAAACACCTAGCAAAAAAGCTGCAAGTTGGGAAGATCATATCTATACTTTTGTACAGAGCAAGTGTACTGGTACAGAAAAATGATTTTTCAAAGAACATTTAAACCAAGAATGATTTTTGATACCATGCAACATTAATGTTGAATTTTAAAAGATTTAAACTTAGCATTACAATTTCTTGGAAATATTCCAAAAACATTAATGTGTGTGAGAATTCTTTTAAAGCCAGATGGAATTTTATGTAATAATTGAATATATGAATACAAAACCCACCCAAGTCCATACGTTGGCTAAATTGAGTTAAGCATGGGAAATTGTTGCTATGCATAGGCATGTCATATGTATGAAAGAACAACTCAAATTCATCCTCTGTGTCTATTGAGCATGTGAAAAATAGCATGTATGAAAGAACCACCCAATTCCATGATTTGAGTCTTGTAACACATTGATTGAAAACCACTATGTATAAAAGTCCACTTGTAACACATTCATTGCCAGAGAGTGACTTTTGAAAAAATGGGTTTAATAAAGGAAAGTGTGTGGTTTATATTACATGGCAGAATGCTTATCAACATTATACATACCTGTGTGCTTTATTTTGTATTATCTTACTAGTGGTAATCTCATTCTAACATTGTTGCCTTTGTATATGATTCAAAAAACCACCCAAGTCCAAAATTTAAAATGAACCCCACGAAGTCCCTGAAATGCTAATCGTCATACCTAATACAGGTTAATCCACTCATTTGCAGGTAAAACTTACCATATTGACCAGGTAAATCTAACTGAAGGAATTAAAATGATACACGGGTTTTTCTCTCAAAATCACTTCCCATGGACTTGGGTGGGTTTTGTATTCATGTATTCAATTCTTTATGCGACATTTATATCAACATTCACGAAAACATGCAAGCTTTCATTTTCAATATCGTGCAAGTTTTCAAATCTGAACAAACCCTAATTAAATGTTTAGCAAGCAACAGATTGTTTAAAAATAACGGAAAGAATTTCACGGAACAATTTGAAGCCCATTGACAGTTAACGTGAATGTCTGTCATTCCATTGATTGGCGTAAAAAAAAAAAAATTAGGGTATAGGTAGGTATAGCGATTTTTTAAAGTATATTCAAGGACATTCTCTGTGATAAAAAGTTACCAATGCAACTTTTAAAGCTGTAAATTGCGTTTGATAAAGGCAATTGCCTCATTTCTTCTTTTTTTAAATCATTTTTTTTTTCCTTTTTATTTATTTGTTTATTTTTTGCCAAAAAAGTTCAGGGTAGGGCCTAATCTTAGGGTAGGTCGGGTTACGACAATCGATTTTTAGGCCTAAATAAGAAACACACATTGGAAGTCGGATTACAAGGTGATCAGAGTCAGCAGAATATTCTGATTTCAATGAAAATTTCGAAATATCTCCAGGTATTTAATTAACTTTGTATAGTACGGCAATTATAAGCATGTACAATAAATACGGCAATATTAGGCCTATTTAACTGTATGTTCTCACATTCGGATCAATTTTGCCGCCCTTATAAGCCATGTTATTCTCAAAGGGTTACACTTTGATTCTCAATTTGGTTGTTAAAATACATATTTATGAATGTTTTTCTACAGGTGCTCCAGTTTTCCTCCTGTATCTAAAATCGGACATCTTTCCATATCCCTGTCATGTCCAGTCATATCCGACTGGCATCCCTTGAATTTAGAAGCCTCTTAGCACTACTGGGCTTTGCCTGGCTTCGGTCGAAACAAACAAATAAATAAATAAATAAACATCAAACAACCAAACAAATAAATAAACAACCAAACCAATAAATAAACAAATAACCAAACAAAGAAATAAATAAACAACCAAACAAATAAATAAACAAACCAATAAATAATTTTTTAATGCTTTCCTTTTGTGACAAATTTCAAATTATCACAGTTTTAACATTGGGTACATTTTAATTTAGATAATTGCTTGCTTGTAACAAAGATGCAGTCAATTTTAGTTGCGGTTGGTGAGATTTGTAAAATCATAATTGCAATATAACCAGGAATAACGAGAATCATTAATAAGAGCGGTTCTCGGCTTTCGCGGTTCTCGGCTTTCGGTTCTCGGCATTAGCGCTTCTCGGTACCTGTGGGTTGGTGGTAAGGGAACCATGTGTGACCCGGGTTGGTGTGATTTGATTGATTGGTTTAGGCTTTGAGCTACAAAACATAGGTCATGTTCTCACCTAATGTCCCCAATTTTCGGTGCAAAGTCATCAAATATTATGTTTTATTTTCTCTCACCGGATTAGATACATAGACATTTAATAGAGGTTATCCGTGTTCTATAAGCTGCATATCCTATCAGCGACTGCTATACCTTGTTTAGGATTTTCAAAAGAAGTACCTGCATGTTCAACCATGACTGTATAAAATACAGTTAAATTGTAAAGAGTCTGAATCGAACTTAACCGTAGAATTACTGAGCCATATTTTGTAACACGAACTACGAAGAGGGGGTTGTTGCGACGCCCCCTTAATTTTCAATTATAATCGTCATATACCATCATATTTGGTACTAATGCATATCTATGGGTCTCTTCTATCGAGTGATAGCAAAATAAGTACAAACATCCTCCACATAATGTCGCTATGACGTCATAATTTTAGTGCACCCATGCAAATTTGGGAAGTTTTGGCTAAGTATACAAACATGACAAAAGTATAAGCACAACTCATTTTTGGCTAAGAATTGCTTCAAAAATTATTTTTTCCTAAATATAAAAGGAAATGACTATTCAGTAGCTCTTGAAATCATTTCACAAGAACATAAATCTACCTAATAAAGACAGCAGGCTGCGCACAGATCCGTTTTGTGCCAAAAACAACAGAGTGGGCGCATTTGGCCTCACACAGTAACTTAGAATCTAAACCAAAGATGATTTTACACAACAAATTGGTAAATCTTTGCCCTGTTCCATTATATATTTTCACAGGAATGAGCAGATGATCTTCTACAATTACGATGCAGTATTGGTTTGGATGGCAGATGGTGAATTGAGATACCGTATTGATGGTTGATAAGTGGTTGCAGATGGTAGGTTCAGAGTAACATGAAATATTTGAGTTCATCTCTAAGCGGTAAGTGCATTTCAATAGTCATTTTCTCATGCGTTTCTTTTAATTCCTAGCATGTAATCTCACATAATTTCATGATTTACCCTCATACCCCCATAGACTCCTCCAGGAATATAGCTCCTAAAATATTTCACTACCAACATGTACTCACTAACTCATTCACTCAATCACTCACTCGCCCATTTACTCAAATCACTCATTCGCTCAATCACACAATCACTCAGTCAATATTACGAAACTGTGGAAAGAATATAACATTGATTTGGTTTTTTTTTTCAGTTTCGTCAAAATTATTCTGCGATTTATTGGATGTATTATGTCGGACTTTATAAGCATGATAAGTATATTTGTGAAAAGCTTCATCGATGATTGCAAATTTTAAGAAATATTTGTTATTTGTATCATTTATCTGGATATCCCATTTCTTTTTCAGTGACCACTGATGTATGCCTTCTGAGCATGGAATGAAAAAGATCTTAGAAAATGTGAGTTCCAAAGTAAAATCACATGGTATTATTTAAATTGACCAGACCTGGACAAATTTCTCTAATTAAAAGTTTTCTACATACATACTTCTTCATCGGCACAACTGCTTTATAACCGCTTCACCAGGTTGCATGTTTGAAAGATAAAGAGTGAATTTAAATACCAACAGTACTATCAGATCCAGGGTAGCAGGTTTTGCAGGATTTAAATGTGAAAATAAATCATTGCTGCTTACAGTTTGTCCAGTACAAAGTGACAACGCTCGCGTATACAGCGCGTTAACAGTGCGTAATGGTGCGTCTCTGCTGCAGGTTTGCGTGCCTTCAAAGTCGGCACAATGTGTGCGTCCGCGTCGGTACTTTGTACTTCAGAGTAGACTATGTATGTTATGGTACCTTCACCACTATTTCAGTCCTGGATTAAGTATAATAAACCGAGATCTTTAGGCTAAATAGAGAGACCTTTGAGCTGTTAAGTTCCGAGACCCAGATTTTGATCTTGAGATTGAGACCAGCAAAAAGAGGTCTCAAGAAGATCCAATTGAGACCTACAATATTGGTATAAATATACTGGATATCGTTACAAAAGCTTTATTTTTGTGATAATGAGACTTCTTGGTTTAATAAGTCATGATCTCCTGCTATTTTTTTCAGTATTTTGGTATCGACAAGAAATACGGACTACTGATTGTATGATCTGTCTGACCAACCATACGCCCTACCTGTCATCAAATCAACAATGCCTATCAAAGCTTCCAAACAAATGATTCATGTAATGCCTTCTTCGTCAAGAACAACATCGGATTGGATAACCTCGGAAAATAAAACATACACTGAAGTATATGGAAAGACATCGACACATCGCAAAGGATTGCCAGAAAGCAACTACGTCTATATAATGCACAAAAATTCTCTGAGCTTGGTTTCTTCCAGAAGAAGAAAACTCACGCGGTTATTTTACGTTGTAAATGCATGGTAATTACAAGTTGTAGTTCAAATGTTACTTATCACATCAGTCAAACAGATATTGGCAAACCATTTGGGATCAACCGCATAGTATCACTTTAAGGTTATACGAGGTATTGTTGGTCGAAGCAGTCATTATCTGAATCAATATATTATTGAAAAATAACACTTTGGTGTTTTGCAAAAGGTCATTCTACAAATCATATACTTTGAAAACTTGCTTAATTTATTGTTGTTAATGAGTTATGTACGTTTTACAAAAGTGTTATTGTTTCGGCCCTCCTTACAACATAACTCAAGAACCACAGGATCTACACGCTCGCTATGAATTGAGCAATGTAATTTCTGCTAAAGCTCACTACCATTCGCAAGATGCTGTGAACTACAATTTTTTGCTGCTTCGACCAACAATACATCGTATACCCTTCACTAAACCATACAATATTTGCAAACAATGTATTTGCAGTTACCAGAGAAAGTATAATCGATTGGAAAACTAAATTGAAATCGATATTAACGCGTATAAAGGGAGGCACTGTTGCAGAACAGTTGCCGGGAAGCAGAGAATCATACCTTTGCCAGACATCGGAATTGTTCCCCCTCATCAAGATGTCATAATTTGGATGATGTTGTATTTATGGTTGTCTGGATTTCCCCCTGGGTGCTTCCTATCACCCCCTTAAGAATGTTAAGGGGTTGACTATCTGCTATGTTGTGTACTATTAATTTGTGACACTTTGCTATGGTGTGTATATAGGTATGTTATCTAGATTTAATGTGTTTCACGGCGGACTGTTTCTCCTTGGACATAATCCAAATTCGCTTTATAAGAAGTTTTATATTTTTGGCATTTTGTAAAAATTTTGGCGCTTGCATTACATGATCTAGTAAATACATTCGAACACCACACTCTGTTCCTTGCTGCCTTTTATTTGGTTTTTTGTTTTAGGTTGAGGTACGTGCGATTTCCTAGGTTTGGCTAATTCTGGTTAGGATTCCATTTTCTTAGGCGTCTAAGGTGTTCGAATGTATGCGTTAGATCATGTTGATCAAAATGGGATGATGTGATTTTTGGAATTTATCAAAAGGGATGATGGGATTTAGGGTTTTGTCAAAAGGGGAATGATTCGGGGATTTTAAACACACTACTGCGATGCGACCTTACGGTGTACACATAAATAACGAAATCAAAATTGCATGTCCAGGTATTAAGAGAAACAGTTTTGCTCAAAATTCACTGATCTGAAGGATAAAATACATATCCGAAGAATATTTGACCCTCCCACCAAAAAGTATTATCGTGCCCCCCCCCCCCATTTTCCCCTTTTCTGATTTGATCAAAAAACTGTTTTGCCCACTAGTTTGTCCCTCCCCTCTTTTAACCAAAATTATGAAAAATTTCACTTTTTGCAGCAATTTTGCGCAAAATTGTTGTACCCCCTTAAACTAACTTTTGCCCCATGTCTCCCACCCCATGTTGTAATAAGTTTTGTATGTTTAATGTACTATTAAGTTGTGACACTTTGCTATGCTGTGTACAAACTGTATCAAAATAATTGGTACCCATCAGTTTTCATCGATAATGGATGAGCCTGACACATCAAAATTCAGCATAAGATCCAAATAATCTGTAAATTAATTGCAAAAACAAGTCATAAACTATACATTCTGGATATTTCAAATGTATCCAAAAGTGTATTTGGAAGAGGTAGGCTTTTCAATAAACATCAAAATTGATGGGTACCAATCATTTTGATACATCCTGTATATAGGTATGTTATCTAGATTTAATGTGTTTCACGGCGGACTGTTTCTCCTTGGACATAATCCAAATTCGCTTTATAAGAAGTTTGATATTTTTGGCATTTTGTAAAAATTTTGGCGCTTGCATAACATGATCTAGTAAATGCATCCGAACACCACACTCTGTTCCTTGCTGCCTTTTATTTGTTTTTTTGTTTTTGTTTACTTTATTTTTTTTAGGTTGAGGTACGTGCGATTTCCTAGGTTTGTCTAATTCTGGTTAGGATTCCATTTTCTTAGGCCTCTAATAAACGTGGTGTTCGAATGTATGCGTTAGATCATGTTGATCAAAATGGGATGATGTGATTTTTGGAATTTATCAAAAGGGATGATGGGATTTAGGGTTTTGTTAAAAGGGGAATGATTCGGGGATTTTAAACACACCACTGCGATGCGACCTTACGGTGTACACATAAATAACGAAATCAAAATTGCATGTCCAGGTATTAAGAGAAACAGTTTTGCTCAAAATTCACTGATCTGAAGGATAAAATACATATCCGAAGAATATTTGACCCTCCCACCAAAAAGTATTATCGTGCCCCCCCCCCATTTCCCCTTTTCTGATTTGATCAAAAAACTGTTTTGCCCACTAGTTTGTCCCTCCCCTCTTTTAACTAAAATTATGAAAAATTTCACTTTTGCAGCAATTTTGCGCAAAATTGGTTGTTACCCCTTAAACTAACTTTTGCCCCATGTCTCCCACCCCATGTTGTAATAAGCTTTGTATGTTTAATGTACTATTAAGTTGTGACACTTTGCTATGCTGTGTACAAACTGTATCAAAATAATTAGTACCCATCAGTTTTCATCGATAATAGATGAGCCTGACATATCAAAATTCAACATAAGATCCAAATAATCTGTAAATTAATTGCAAAAACAAGTCATAAACTATACATTCTGGATATTTCAAATGTATCCAAAAGTGTATTTGGAAGAGGTAGGCTTTTCAATAAACATCAAAATTGATGGGTACCAATCATTTTGATATATCCTGTATATAGGTATGTTATCTAGATTTAATGTGTTTCACGGCGGACTGTTTCTCCTTGGACATAATCCAAATTCGCTTTATAAGAAGTTTTATATTTTTGGCATTTTGTAAAAATTTTGGCGCTTGCATTACATGATCTAGTCAATGCATTCGAACACCACACTCTGTTCCTTGCTGCCTTTTATTTGTTTTTTTGTTTTTGTTTACTTTATTTTTTTTAGGTTGAGGTACGTGCGATTTCCTAGGTTTGTCTAATTCTGGTTATGATTCCATTTTCTTAGGCCTCTAATAAACGTGGTGTTCGAATGTATGCGTTAGATCATGTTGATCAAAATGGGATGATGTGATTTTTGGAATTTATCAAAAGGGATGATGGGATTTAGGGTTTTGTCAAAAGGGGAATGATTCGGGGATTGTAAACACACCACTGCGATGCGACCTTACGGTGTACATATAAATAACGAAATCAAAATTGCATGTCCAGGTATTAAGAGAAACAGTTTTGCTCAAAATTCACTGATCTGAAGGATAAAATACATATCCGAAGAATATTTGACCCTCCCACCAAAAGTATTGTCGTGCCCCCCCCATTTTCTCCTTTTCTGATCTGATCAAAAACTGTTTTGCCCACTAGTTTGTCCCTCCCCTCTTTTAACCAAAATTATGAAAAATTTCACTTTTTGCAGCAATTTTGCGCCAAATTGGTTGTGCCCCCTTAAACTAACTTTTGCCCCATGTCTCCCACCCCATGTTGTAATAAGTTTTGTATGTTTAATGTACTATTAAGTTGTGACACTTTGCTATGCTGTGTACAAACTGTATCAAAATAATTGGTACCCATCAGTTTTCATCGATAATGGATGAGCCTGACACATCAAAATTCAACATAAGATCCAAATAATCTGCAAATTAATTGCAAAAACAAGTCATAAACGATACATTCTGGATATTTCAAATGTATCCAAAAGTGTATTTGGAAGAGGTAGGCTTTTCAATAAACATCAAAATTGATGGGTACCAATCATTTTGATACATCCTGTATATAGGTATGTTATCTAGATTTAATGTGTTTCACGGCGGACTGTTTCTCCTTGGACATAATCCAAATTCGCTTTATAAGAAGTTTTATATTTTTGGCATTTTGTAAAAATTTTGGCGCTTGCATAACATGATCTAGTAAATGCATCCGAACACCACACTTTGTTCCTTGCTGCCTTTTATTTGGTTTTTTGTTTTTGTTTACTTTATTTTTTTTAGGTTGAGGTACGTGCGATTTCCTAGGTTTGTCTAATTCTGGTTAGGATTCCATTTTCTTAGGCCTCTAATAAACGTGGTGTTCGAATGTATGCGTTAGATCATGTTGATCAAAATGGGATGTGATTTTTGGAATTTATCAAAAGGGATGATGGGATTTAGGGTTTTGTCAAAAGGGGAATGATTCAGGGATTTTAAACACACCACTGCGATGCGACCTTCGGTGTACACATAAATAACGAAATCAAAATTGCATGTCCATGTATTAAGAGAAACAGTTTTGCTCAAAATTCACTGATCTGAAGGATAAAATACATATCCGAAGAATATTTGACCCTCCCACCAAAACGTATTGTCGTGCCCCCCCATTTTCCCCTTTTCTGATTTGATCAAAAAACTGTTTTGCCCACTAGTTTGTCCCTCCCCTCTTTTAACTAAAATTATGAAAAATTTCACTTTTTGCAGCAATTTTGTGCAAAATTGGTTGTTACCCCTTAAACTAACTTTTGCCCCATGTCTCCCACCCCATGCTGTAATAAGCTTTGTATGTTGAATGTACTATTAAGTTGTGACACTTTGCTATGCTGTGTACAAACTGTATCAACATGATTGGTACCCATCAGCTTTCATCGATAATGGATGAGCCTGACACATCAAAATTCAACATAAGATCCAATAATCTGTAAATTAATTGCAAAAACAAGTCATAAACTATACATTCTGGATATTTCAAATGTATCCAAAAGTGTATTTGGAAGAGGTAGGCTTTTCAATAAACATCAAAATTGATGGGTACCAATCATTTTGATATATCCTGTATATAGGTATGTTATCTAGATTTAATGTGTTTCACGGCGGACTGTTTCTCCTTGGACATAACCCAAATTCGCTTTGTAAGAAGTTTTCTATTTTTGGCATTTTGTAAAAATTTTGGCGCTTGCATAACATGATCTAGTAAATGCATTCGAACACCGCACTCTGTTCCTTGCTGCCTTTTATTTGGTTTTTGGTTTTGTTTACTTTATTTTTTTTGGGTTGAGGTACGTGCGATTTCCTAGGTTTGTCTAATTCTGGTTAGGATTCCATTTTCGTAGGCCTCTAATAAACGTGGTGTTCGAATGTATGCGTTAGATCATGTTGATCAAAATGGGATGATGTGATTTTTGGAATTTATCAAAAGGGATGATGGGATTTAGGGTTTTGTCAAAAGGGGAATGATTCGGGGATTTTAAACACACCACTGCGATGTGACCTTACGGTGTACACCTAAATAACGAAATCAAAATTGCATGTCCAGGTATTAAGAGAAACAGTTTTGCTCAAAATTCACTGATCTGAAGGATAAAATACATATCCGAAGAATATTTGACCCTCCCACCAAAAAGGTATTGTCGTGCCCCCCATTTTTTCCCTTTTCTGATCTGATCAAAAAACTGTTTTGCCCACTAGTTTGTCCCTCCCCTCTTTTAACCAAAATTATGAAATTTTTCACTTTTTGCAGCAGTTTTGCGCAAAATTGGTTGTGCCCCCTTAAATTAACTTTTGCCCCATGTCTCCCACCCCATGTTGTAATAAGTTTTGTATGTTGAATGTACTATTAAGTTGTGGCACTTTGCTATGCTGTGTACAAAGTTGTATCAAAATGATTGGTACCCATCAGTTTTCATCGATAATGGATGAGCCTGACACATCAAAATTCAACATAAGATCCAAATAATTTGTAAATTATTTGCAAAAACAAGTCATAAACTATACATTCTGGATATTTCAAATGTATCCAAAAGTGTATTTGGAAGTGGTAGGCTTTTCAATAAACATCAAAATTGATGGGTACCAATCATTTTGATACACCCTGTATATAGGTATGTTATCTAGATTTAATGTGTACACATAAATAACAAAATCAAAATTGCATGTCCAGGTATTATGAGAAACAGTTTTGCTCAAAATTCACTGATCTGAAGGATACAATACATATCCGAATAATATTTGACCCTCCCACCAAGTATTGTCGTTACCCGCCTTGTCTGGGTGGATCAGATCTGATATTTATATAAAACTCTTTAAATGCTATACTGATTAATCAATGTTATGCTTTCAGTATAATTTGAAAAATTATATTTTATATGTAAGTATATTTTACATGTAAGAAGTTTTTATATGTTACATTATTATTATTATTATTGAAGAGAAATATTAAAGATATTAAATAGCTCTTGCAAATATTGTTCCTTGTTTTGTCATTATGTGTCCCATTGTCAATGCAATACAAGTTGTTAGTGCCTTCTTTTACGCTAGGGGTACGAGATAATGCCTACAGAAGGGGGTGGTCCGATTTCATCATTCCACAATAAATGACTTGGACCCTCTTTCCTTTCATATGGATATTTTAATCTTTTAAAACATAAAGTGGGCTAACAACCGCCAAATCATCTTTTAGCCCTAATATTTCGGGTGTCCATGATAAAAAAAACATGAGCTTTGCTTTGATACCTAAATCTCAATTTTCATGGATAAAGATGGCGATGAGTTTGTTGATCGGACCATCCTCCATAAAAAAAACCCCCAAAACAGGTGTATTTTATGATATTCCCTCACGCTCCAAAAAATATACTGAGCATTTTGCAACTATATTATATAAGGGTGTGTGGGTGGGGGGGAGGGAGGATGTGAGTGTGGGGGTGTATTTGTAGGGGTTGGGGCAAGTATGGTTTTAGTGCGGATACATTCATTTTTAGAATTGTTTGTGAAGAAATCCTATATCTGATATCCTATTATAAACATCTACCAACAAGTAATTATCCCCTTCATTATATGATAACTCAAAATCTGTGACACAGCAACGTATCCCTAATTATATACTTCCCGATTTCAATTTGATCTTATATAAGCCTACAACCCCCCTCCCACACACCCCACGCACCCTCACACACAAAACATGTGCAGTACAAATCTACTGAAGTTAAATCGTAACGTACATGTGGTTTTAGTATTTAGTATTTACTTAAAAACATCTGACAAGTGCAATGAAGGTAAACATTAATTTTAAAGATAAATTAGATAACTCACCATCATGCAGCTTGCAGCCGTAATTACGAAATGTGTGTTTGATATGATTTGCCAGGTTCGAAATATAGCACAAAAACACCATGAAATGCATGTAATATTGTCAATAATATCCTAATTATAATTTAAAACAGCAGTCACGCTTACGCCAGGCCATGTTATCCATGAATGTTCATACCTTAAATGTAGCGTGTGCAGTGAGTGAACCAACTCTATTCTTAAAGGAACTCTGTACCATAAACTAATCAATGGCTATATAGTTGCAGTAATAATAAAAACGACAAACAGTAAAAGTCCCAAGCTTATATACGTCCAAATAAAGGAGAAATTCTTAATTCCTTACGACAATCAGCGATCAGTTTGTTATCCATGGTGGCGGCCATATTGATACCCGATGTATTTTATTACGCTGTAACGGTACCCCGATTTTGAAACCAGCGAAATCCGTGCCACGAGCCTCGTCCCTCGTGAACTTTGGTGACACGAAGCGAATACTACCAAAGTTCAGATCTTCAAAAGAAAACGCGACAATTTTTACCCATAAAACTACAGAAGAACATAAAAAAAAATGTATTTTAAGTAATATTTATGATCAACAATGTCTTTTGAGAACGAAAAGTAAAAACAGCACTAAAAACCAAAATTCGCTGTGGGGTTGCGAATGCCATAGCAACACACGCTCGCCGCGGGTCTGTGTGAAAGGTTACACTACCGCTTGTGGCAGAAAGGACTCGCAAGCAGCTATCATGGCGGCTTCCATGAATCGCAGAAACGAAGGATTAAAAGTGCTTTTTCTTTGTTAGGAATATTCCGAAATTCATATAGACCGTCTGGTATGTTTAATTTAGGGGTATATAACTATATTAGCCATTGATTAGTTTATGGTACAGATTTCCTTTAAGGGAAGCACATCATTCATGTGCTTGAACAAATAACATATGAGCTTGTTTTTGTGGGTTTGATACACACATATGTACAGTCGACAGTAAGGTCAAGGGGTCATCAATAATGCTGTTTTTGGTATCAGAATAATTCTAAAAGATCAATTTATGTGAATATGTTCTCCATTTTGGTATGAAGTAGGAAATATTTAAGATATGGCAAATTCACAATGTTAAGTTACTTTTGGGTCACGCTGTGTTATAAAACTATTTAAAAACAGATAAATGTAACGCCCCCATTAAGAAAAATCAAAACTATGAATTATTATTGATGTGAAACTTGAATTTCCATTGATGAAAATGTTCAGAACTTCAAGGATCAAGTGTCTATAATAAAACACAAACTAATGATATGGAGCTAAACTTATATGAAATCCACTAGCCAGTTATTTGGTTTTAGAAATCATACCAGATACATGGCCAATGGATCTCAAAGTTCCACGGGGAAAGACTCGCTGAATACTCGAACAGAAACAGACGGATAACAAAATATAACTTCACAATAATCTTTAATTCCGCATCATCAAATCAACAAAGTATCACAACATAATATAGATTACTGATTGAGTACGATTGCGGTCCGTCTCCTTCAATAACTAGAGAGATTGCGAAGAGGCCTTCACTGGAAACGCCATACGGGTTACCTGTTACGGCATTGTGCGGGCGGACCTCATAATGCCGTTCTCCTCGAAACTTAACTACAATAAATTTATTGTGGCGCTATGCTAAAACAAATATATCTATAGATGCCCTGCATGCTTTTATCGATTGGCTCCAAACAAAGGATTTTAACCGGTGTCCTTCACCGTAATCATGGCGCAGTCCAGTCCATTCAATCAAATGTTGTCATCAACCTATATGATCGTAGTGCATTTGCTTTGTGTGAGACTAAATGTCGCGGTAGATTGGATCATGCTTTTGTTGAATGCATTTGAGTAGTCCGTCATATTCACGGTATGATACGTTATATGCACAACCGCAATAAAGAGATATGAATCACCATTTCACCCTTGGGTGTATCGAACTCACATTTGTATTTGTATGTTCAGTCCAGTTTAGATCATAGCATCGATGTTTTGCCGGCTTTTTTTAAACGAGTATTTTTTTAACAGGTGTATGTCATTAGTTGTGCAAATAACCAAAACAAGAGTTTGGTGTCGGATGGCGAAGGGAATATGATCATTAAAAAACAGAGTTTATACAGTTTGTACGAATTTGTGCCAATTTAAATCCACTGGCTTTGTGTTGTGTTCGTTTTGATCGTGGTTCCGGTTAACTTGGCATCGATCGATTTTGACATCACACTACGACGGCAAATAGTTATACAATCTTGTTTCATTCATGGTTTTATTTATAGACCACTTGACATCATCTATCGATATGCATGAACGATCCGCGATCCGCTACACTGCCTCATTTCAAATATACAGTTTTAGTTTTGGTTTTGGTTTTGGTCACGTGGTTTCCTATTGTCCTGCCTAACCACTTGAATCATAAGATATCGAACTCATTGTTTCTACCTTTTGTTTAAAACCGAACATTTGTGTCAGTCAGTTTCGGTTTTGGTTTCAGTTTCTTATAAGTGGTGTGGATCGTAAAATTATTTGATTTGAAGTTACCTACTCTAAGTATACAAAAGAAATGTTTAAATTTCGCAGTGCAATATTCACGAGCAGAGAAGTCGAACAAAGCAGTCTACATTTGAAAGCATTGATTTAGTTTGAAAGCATTGACTTGAGACTACGAATTAGCCTAAGCTGATTTCACTGTGAAAATATATAGACCATCGAAATATTTCCACAGACATTACAATAGGCACTTGACAGATTATGACTTCAGTGTTATAAACACTATTATACACAACTCTATTTATGTGCATGTCGCATGACGGAAGATCAATATCATAGAAAGCTGGTTTAAACTAACTTTTATTCAATTTATTTATTGGAGAATAGAGAGAGAGAGATAGAAGAGATCGCCAGGGAAAGAGGGTATGTGTGTGTGAGGGGGAGGGGGTGAAGGGTGAGGGAGAAAGAGAAACAGAGGGGAGAGAGCATTGGAAGGGGGAAGGGAAGGAGGGGGAGAGGGGGGCTCAAGAGTGGAGTGGAATAATAGGGAAGAGTCGATATCGAGTGTGGGGAGGGGGAGGGAGGAGGTTATATATAGGTGGCGGAGGGAACATAGGTAAGAGGTATGGGTTGTGCTTTCCGGGGAATAATCTAATTCATAATCAAATCATCTACATCATCATGCATCGTTTATATTTCAGACAAATAAACAAAACACCCCCACCCCTCAATATATGCACATGATGTCTATGCATAACTTATCAACTCGGGTGTAATTTTATGGTGTCATTGAAGTGTGCCACATACGGCAGAGAGCATCAAAAGTCGTCCGCGTTGATAGATATCGATAATGAAAATGTTAGCACAATAGGCTATTATATACGTATGGTTATAGGCCATTATACGTTTGATTATATATACCCTCTTGTGTCCTCCCAGCACAATAGTGTTATGATTGCATACCAGTTCATCTCACATTTTAATCCCTTGATTTTTGGTTTCTGAACAATAGAGAAACCAAAACTATACATTTGAAATGAGGGACTGTTCAATGTATTCGCTGTCGTAGTGCACGTTAGTAACCATTGGTTACTGCTCCAAGCCTGGGCTCACACACCTGTTCCGAATTTTGATATGCCATAGACTTTGTGTTGTGATCATTTCGATCAGTGGTTCGAAACAAAGAAAGCGTGATCCAGTTGACCTAGCAACGGTCATATTGTAGCGTGCACTACGACAGCGAATATGAAATGCGGTAGGCGATTTAAAATGCACGTGCCCTGAGCAAACTACGATGCGTACGCACACTGTAGGGCAAAGAACAATGGAAATGGCACCCCTTTTTGCTTGGTCTAACCATGGAGGTATATAAATAAATGGAGAATGATCGCCAGAATTCTAATCTCCTAAGTGGAGATTATCCCGTTACCTCTATTCAATGAGTCACCAAACTTGAATTGACCAGCCACTTCAGCCAAGCTATTGATCTCCACGATAGTTATGAGCCTCTACCATGGTTCATTGATTGTCACTCCCAAAATTTCCTCATAGGAATTGACCCTACATTGACCCGTACCGGAAGCCTTGTAAAAGAGACTGTATAATGACGTCAGCTAGTCAATCAGCTAGTTCAAAGTCACCAGTTTTGATAGCTTATAGTTTCAATGTATGATCGTGCGAAAACCCGAAGAAATTCGGATGTTCTGTTCTCAAGTTATGAAACTGTTTTCTACACTAGTTGTGCCGTAACTTGACAAATATACTTAGTTTTCATGTTCATATATTAAGCTTTTAAGGGGTCTGAGGAGTTCAAATATAGTGCAAATGAAAGCTAAGCGTTTTTATCAAAAAAAAAAAAAAAAATTATGTTGGGCCAATTTGGGCCATTTGAGTTACGAGCGAGCAAAATTTACCGGAAGTACTTCGGAATTCAAGCAAAAGTGATGATCAGACAATCTTTTCTAGAGAGAAATTGATACACGCAATGTATAGGCCCTACATACTTTGTTTAAACAGTTTCTCATAGTTTAGTGTATGATAATCGTGATTTTGGTTGAAGCTTCGGGTCAAATTGATTGAGTGCCATGACGGATATGTCATGTTATTGTTTTTAAACTTTTAATTCTGTATTGTCATGAAATCGTATAGGCCGCCTAAATCATCATCATTAAACTTCTCATTGTATAATAAATAATTATCAGTATATAGGCCTAAATGATTATTAATATTATTAGGAGGCTATCATTTTCTTTGGAGGGAGAGATTCAAAATATACGGGGGTCATAACTAAATAAAAAAAAAAGTCATAATTCAATTTTTCATGACCAAAATGTAGGGAGTCACAAGATGACAACAGATAAGGTGTTTCGTTTTTCAAAAAGACTGATTTCTTGATGCAATTTAAGCACTCAATTTTTGGCGAAAATGAGATTTTGATATCAAAATTTTATGAAACATGAGCACTTTCCAATAAGTATAAACTTCATTTTACTTCATAACCAACGTACAAAAGATGCTTGGCTGGATCATTCTCCATTTATTTATATACCTCCATGGTCTAACTTAGACTCGCTGAGTCTCATGGACGCCGTTCCTATGTCCATCAGACTCGTATTTCCCATTTTGGATGTCAATGGGAAATACACACTTAACGATTTGCGCCAGTTAGAAACTTGAAAAACAATCTTTAAAATTTTATCAATGTATATAAAAGTGGTACCAACCTTATTGTGCTTGCTAATTTAAGAATGTATTTTAGTGTACAAAAAGGCAAAATTATCGTCAAAGTTCTGCCGAAATCGGCACCCTTGCGAAGGGTTCAGAATTCGAATCGGGAACGAAAATATCCGATCTTTGCGATCAAAAACACAAAATTACAACTTTAAACATACTATTGGCAAAAGACATTATTACCAAACAATATAGAATAGAACATTTGACATCATTTTCGCAAAATATTGAAGAAATTTGCTCACTAGACATCGAAAAAGTACGCAATCCAATTCCCGTTCAAACGCGTGAGAAACTGAAAGTGCATAATCCCGACTAGTCTAACTGCCCTTTTCACCCGCTAGCTGTACCATCCATTCACTGATTTTTTTTTCAAAGCAAACTCTCTGTTTGTGAGACCATCTTCTTTTTACCATGCTGATTATTACACTACTTATCCATGGATCAATTAATTTATTTGCACTTTGTTCAATTATACTTCTCTTCTATCTATAAATATCCTCCATTAAATACCTTTATTACTTTAATTTAATTAATTTATACTTCATATTTGTGATGCGATCAAGCAAAATCAGTCGGAACTCGGAAATAATAAAAAGCATTTTCAAAGCTGCCTTTTGCAGAATACCCCATTAAAATTAAACAACCAGTTCCAAAGATATGAGCAATTAAAGTGTTTCCAAAACAATAGGAAACAAAAGAAAATATTTTTGCTTTGCTTGGCTATATCTCAAAATCAATATTTCCGAGTTCCGACTGATTTTGCTTGTTCGCATCACATTTATCATTGATTTACTACTATTATTATTCTTATATCATTTTCAACTCTAGACATGATATATTGCGTGCTCCAGTTCTATTTGTTCATGATTGAGTGAACGGGTGAATCTTTTTCTTCTGTTCATCATTGCTCTTTTTCATGCTCGCTTACTGCTTCGTGCATCATGCATCCATTATGACTCGTCGTCACAACGAATTTCCCCGGAACACTGATCGAAAAGAAAGATATGTTGCGGTCTTGTAAGACCGCGAAGTCCAGTCGTGACCTGAATGGCTTTGGTCAAAATTGTCTTTTTGTGAAACAATGTAGGCACTAAGCTTAATGACAATCTAATAAAAACAATTTGATCTTGTCTTGACCTCTGATGACCTTAAAATGACATCCATCGTGTTTTGAATCATATCAACATCACATAATACTAATTTCATTCAAATTGGACAAACTTTTAGAATTTCCCCAAAAACAGAGCCCTCCCCATGTTTAGGCCAACTGTAATTATAACCCTATGCACATGATGTTATTGTTCTGATGATCACATCACTTAATATGCAGCAAAAGGGAATTTCAAAGTTGTTTTCAGTAATAAACTATGTTTGACCCCTACATGATCTTGAACTCAAAATCTGTTACAATATAGACACCATATAATGTCAATGTTTATGTGTCAGTCGCACCTCTGTATACCATGTAATCTGCAGGAAAAAGAAGCATTTTGAAGCTCTTTGTTATGTACTGGAATTACACCCTTAATGACCTTTGACCTCAAATATGTGCTTACCCTCTAGGCCCCGGCTATAGCCAAATCTCAATCCCATATGCACAACACTTTGACAGCTGTTTAACATGTTTAAAACAATGAAAAAGCAAGGCGAAAAATGGCGTTGCATGAACTTCTGTCCCCCGTCCAAAAAAAAAATTCAACGGCAAATTTGCCGTAACACGACTCGATCTTGCCTAAAACGCCTCTTCGCAAGATGATTTTTGGACGGCATTTTCCACACACAAATGAATAGGTAATCTTCCCGTTCGAATTCGCGTCGAAAAAAATCGAAATTTATTCACTTCTCCTGGTCTATACTAGGTCAAATTGTTTACCCCCAAAATGGATTTTATTACATGTCGGACTCTACTTGCTCTATTAGGATACTTTGATTCGCTTCATAACAAGACAAACATAACATTTTTCTGCATTTTATAATGCGTCTTTTTGTCTTTTGGAACGTCATTTTTGCTACCAACCGCAACGTAATCGCCTTACGGTAATTCCACGATTGACCAATTCACAATAGATTTCACCCTCTAGAGGGCACACTAACCTATTTTTGACTAATGTAGTTTGCCGTTGGCGTTCCCGTATCACGTTTCACGTAAATTTCGCAATCTCTCAAATGACTATCATAGGCGAGCGTGATTTATGAGAGAAAGACCGCGGAGCGATATATTTAAATGATTGAAAAGTAAAAAGAAAATACGCTGGCGAAGTTACGTAATTAATCGGATTAACTACCATAGCAATAGGTACAAACAATTTTGAATATACCGCGCCCTGGGATACCGCGCTGCACTACAAGCAGGTTGCACTCATCACCTGTCGTCAATCATATAATAGATTGAATACAATACCGCTCTTTTCAAAGAGTCTAATCTTACAGGTGCAAGTGATTAGCATTTCTTTGACATCTATGGTTCAATGCAGAGGTACCGCATGAACGTAGTAGTGCAGCGCGATATAATCAAAAATTGTTTGTATCTATTGCTATGGTAGTTAATCCAATTATTACGTAACTTCGCCAGCGTATAGCGCCATAACGCTAATAACATGTATAAAGGTATTTTAAAAACAGAAAAAACGCCCCTTATTAAAAAAAATTAAGACCATTGGTGACATAACACCTTTATGGTGAACCGGGAGCGGAAATCGTACATTGATGTCAACTTTGATATTAAAGCGACATTTGCCTCGTAAAAGTTTATGAGTCATGGAAGTTGCTTTTTGTCAATTGCTGGAAATACTCATAAAACATAAACAACAACAACTTTGAATTATATACGAGGGTCATTCAAAAAGTTCTGACTCCACCCTCATATCTTAGTTTATAAAAGTAGTAGCCCGTTCATATCTTCGCTCATAAAAGGTATTATCTAGCTTGTGAGAAAATTTTGTTTTAATATCTTTTTCCTTTTGTTGTAGGCGAAGTAAAAATTACATCAGGATTCAGGGCCGTAGAAATGGAGAAAATATGTACATATATCTATGAAGAATACATAAGTAGTGACCATAAAATACCATTTAGTGACATCAGGTGGCTTAAGGTTGGTCTGAACCCTGGAATTATGGAAACTTTCGGGCCTCATAACTGCTAAATTGTTGGTCTGGAAAAGACAGAGATAAAAAGATTTTATCGCGTCTGACGTCATCTGTCAATCAAATTTGAGCACGGTTTGTTTACAAGTGTCGTAATGATGACTTGCTGAACGCGGCGGTATAACCAGGCGCCTTATTGTTAATTTTGCACCTTCAAACATGCAAACCATTTCAAAAGTTAGGTCTTTATAGTAGGAAAGTTTCTTTCGCGAAGGCACCATGTCAACAATGCCTAAAAAAGTTGCTTTATGCCTTGTAAAAGTACGCAATTTTTCGCCATTTGCTGCTATTCCTTTTCTCCGATCAGCACCAGATAGATCGGTCTTCCTTTTACGCGCTATGTGTAAACGAATCAAGGATCGTAATTGACAGTGACATCAGACGCCATAAAATCTTTAATTATACATCAAAGAAACTAATTTGACAATGACAAGTGACCAATAGTGGTTGGATGTCTTTATTTTTAACTTTCAGCTCTCAGACGAGTTCAGACGGAACTTAAAGTCATTTTATACAGATGGTCCCCATGTAGATTCTCATGCACTGAACGTGTACATGTTGAAAAAGAATCAAAATTAGACATTCATATTTCCATAATTATGATCAACATGATCAAATGTGTACTTATGGAAATTGCATTTTTTTAATTTCTTTTCTTTATTATTTAGCTGCCATGTGTAGATGAGTACAACATACTCTGTGTAAATGTAAAATGTTCACAGGGCAGCAACTGCACTTACCCACTTCTGGCACTGAGCAGTTGATATGTATTGTGATCGTGTGTACCTATTTGAAGCATGTCCATAGCAATATTTTGCCATTTTAATATTAATGTCGTTCAATTTTGAGAGAAAGCGAAAATGAAAGTTGAAATATTTATGAACCGTTGAATTACATCGGTCGAATTTCTTTGGTACGAGCACAAAGGACTGTTTTGCCTTGGTGCCCTATACTCAGAAAGAAACTTTATGATTATTATATAGTATGTCTACATAAAAAGTTGATTATTCCAGTTGTACAGTTGTATAATGTGACTTTAAAGTTTCAATCTCACATTATATGTATTGTATCCAGGAAGTTATCCATAAATAAAAAAATTCAATTTCCATGAGTACACATTTGATCATGTTGATCATAATTATGAAAATACGAATGTCTAATTCTGATTCTTTTTGAACATGTACTCGTTCAGTGCATGAAAATCTACATGGGGACCATCTGTATAAAATGACTTTTGGTCACACGAGGGCGACTAACAAGATATTCAACGGTCTAGGGCTTATGCCCTTGTCTTATGTCTACTTAATTCAGCATGGTTATGATTTTGTCTATAAACCACGGCCATAAAGACGTCGCTTATTATAAATTTTGCCCCACTGTTTATATGGGTATTCACTTTTCGCTTCTGCTTTGGACACTCAATACAAGGTTTAAAACAATAATTTATACAATAATAGTGAAAACTTGTCCACGAATGTTTTCAATTTGGGCCTTCATTTAACTAATTTTCGGAATTTTCGAAGTATTGTACGCAATAATAGTGCCAAAATAGTCCACCAAATGGCTTTAATTGGGCCTTTAGTTTCATACTTCTCAGTCGGAACATTCCCTCTCAGACACCCACTACGTATAATTAAGTCGCCCTTTTCGTTTCTGCTTTAGACACCCGAAACTTTATAAAAAATCCGGGGGGTGGTCTTCGAAAAATTTAAGGCTTAATTCTGCCTTCATTTCACCAATTTGCGGCTACACTAATATATTGTACACTGTAAAATATTACCGTTATTTTACGGCACTTTACCGTAAACTTTACGGTTATTTACCGTAAAATTGAATTACTATTTCACTGAAAATATAGGCATGTTAGTACCGTTAGACTGTATTTGTTTATTTTGTTGTGTGTGTTAAAGTGTTGCATCTTCTAATCATTTAAAAAGTAATAGCTGTATTGTCCTGACAGATTGTGTTTAAATGGTATTTCGTATAATGTGCAGTGTTTAGTTACGGCAACAACTGTCATTTTTACGGTAGAATGCTGGCAACTTAGTTGCCAGGTATTCTACCGTAAAAATTACGGTCAAATTTTTACAGTGTACACAATAACAGTTACAAAATGGTCCACCAAATGGCTTTAATTGGGCCTTTATATTGCAAAAGTTTCTCACTTCTGAGGGGGCATATCCCCCAGATATCCCCCTTTCACATTTTCTACATCCGTCACGGACTGCTCCCACTTTCAAAATCGTTCCGCCGCCGCTGTGCCGAAGTTATACTGTTCTGTGTGCATGCTCGGGTGATCAGGTGATTGGTGCTTTCACTTTTTGCACACGTAATGCCTATTATTATATACACCGCTATGTTCTTCTTTCCTTGTATCAGAGAGCATTCCCGAAGTTCTCCTTCATAACCTGAATATCATCAGAGAACATCCTTCTCTTCTTCAAAACTCCTGTCAGAACCTTACAACACCACTGTGTAAAATTTAAATAAGGAACGATGTTAGAGCAATCTGAATTGGATGACTTGAAAAGGAGGATGAGAGTTCATAAGGGCACTGCAATGTTTGGGAATGATATATACAACCACGGCCATTTTGTTCATTCTAATGCCTGGTCCATAATTACAACTATTTTCTGTTGGACGGTCTGATGATAATGTTTGTTCCGGCTTCATATAACCAGGAGGTTGACGAGGTTCATATCCCGCATCATCAGTTACGTTGTATAAATAGTTCTTATACCATACTGATCAAAATAATGTGACAAAATGTACATAATGTGTGAATGCCGAGAAGCATGCCGAGGAGCAGTGGCGTAGACAGCTTTCTTGGTAGGGGGGGGAGGGGGTTGCAAAATACAAATTGGGGAAGGGGAGGGTTTTTTGCCGGTTGCATTTGCCCTTTTCTGTTCCTTTGCCTTCCTGATTTTCTTTTGAGGGGGAGGGGACTTTTCTCTTTCATTTTTGTCAGGAGGGTACTCTGTCCCCTGCACGCAACTGGCTATGCTGACTGCCGGGAAAGATACTGACCTAATGCCAATTCAGGACGTCAGGTCATAGATATGATAGTGAATTTGCGGGGCTTTTTGTCACTCGTCCTTCCCGAATAGTAAAGAAAGTTCCCTGCTTGAAATGATTCAAAATATGCAAGTCAAAGAAACCAATATTGGTGGCTTAGCACGGACCTGGACGGGAATTTTTATTAAAAATTTCCCTTAAAATAACATGATTATGAATATCTGTAAGTTATGCTTTAATTACCTTCCATTTGTGCTTCGCATCTCGTTTAGTCTTAGCCCGAGTCTTGGGAAGCTGCTTGGTAACCAGTAAGGTACGGATAGGATAACAGTTTTCCTTCCTTGTCAATGATAATAATAATAACAATTACCATAACAATGATGATGATGATGATGATGATGATGATGATGATGATGATGATGATGATGATGATGATGATGATGATGATGATAATGATAATGATAATAATAATAATAATAATAATAATAATAATAATAATAATAATAATAAAAGGCCCCTAGTCCCGGTGGCTGCTCGTCGGCAACAGAGTGGCAGGGGTGCTAAGAATCAGCCGGATGATTGGTTGCCATCTCAACAGGTACAGCCAGATGAAGATACAAGGAAGACAACCAGGATCAGCGTAAGTAGCCGGAAGTCCATAGTGCAGTTATGTCCACGGCAAATTTATCGTGACCTTTCCAGCCATAAACCCGCTTTGTAAAGATTAAACCGAGATATGCAGTACTAAACCATTATAGTAATCGATTGTCCAATGCAAATTTATTACCACGTGATAATATTAATCCAATGAGCGATCGGATTGTCCGCTACGGTTGACTAATCCAATCGATAATGACGCTATTGACATGTACGGGCGGAGCTCCACTGACCGAGTTTTGGGGTATTTTTCACTGGTTTGCTGTCATTTACTCATCAAGGCGTTATTATAAGGACTATGCTAATGATTTAAAGATTGACATGTAGAGAATAAACCATACTTAGAAAGTACTAAATTTGTCCGGTTTCGTGACACCCCTCTTCCAAATGCGACCAAGCCAGGGCGGCCCTGTGAAGCAAAATGTGCATTGGAATAACACGGGAGTTTGGATAGATGGTAGGATTTCTTTCTCATACAAATGAATGGTCCCCCGTTATTAAAGCTTGTACCGGGTTGAAAATTCAGATATTTTGAAAAGAATAAGTAATTGAATTGAAACGTAGAGCAAGGACTAAAATCATAGCATTTATACTTTTTGATATATGACGCTAACTAGTTCATCTACAACACAGCGCTACCAGTAGGGGTCAATTGCCCCTGTGTTGTGTGCATACGTGTAGGCAACAATAACTGCATGTGGCGACAAAATGCCAAAATGTTACAAAAGCCACAGCTGAGCAGGCCTCAAATACAAGGAACCGCACTGTGACAAATAAGCCAATAGTGACAAAACCGCAAACTCTAACAAAAGACTGCTGTCGAGGAACCTACAAAGAAAAGTAGCTCCAGTGGTATTAATGTAGGAACCGGGAATGTCAGGACGCTAAAGACGGAAGGTCATTGGGAAATCATCCGTGACGAAGTTAGAAGATTTGGTCTTGACATCCTTGGCCTCTGCGAAACACACCTGACAGAAACAGAGACACTCATCAACAAAGATGAATAAACCATCCTTCTAGCATATAGGAAAGATGACATTGGCATATAGCGATTATCATTATACAGTATTATAGACATAGTGGACCTGGCAGCCTAAATGCATTCTGATCGATAAACAAGGGCATTTGGTTTATTTAAATGAAGCGCCTAAAGTCAGGTGGGTGGGTGATAAAGAAGTGTACATCGACAACTAAAGCCTGCTTTATAGACATAAGACCGCACAAAGATACATTTGGGATACGTGCGGGCAATGGTACCACTTTTTCAAGTGGTGCGCTTACACATGACTTTATTGTTGTCACTTATTGATAATTGCTTGCTGTGTAAAGCGTCAATATGCTGCCGGATCAGTGACCAATTTAATGGCGGAACCCCTTTGTTCGAAACAATGGTACCACTTTTATGAATAGCCTGCAACCTGTCGGCAAATCAAATCGGCATCAAAGGAACAATGCGTTACGTAATCTATTTCCCCTCTTTCTATATATCAACCCTCCTAGTAAGATGGTCGCAGATTTATGGGAGTCAACTTACCCACTATCAAAGTTCTCTAGTTCACTTGAAGATAGCAGACCTTTCTTTAGTGCTTCTGACCATGACATCTTAATTTCTGTTGAATATGTTTGGTAATAACTGGCTAATCTTCCTCTGCTGATAGATTTCTCCATGTTTAATACAAGCATCGCCCACTAAAGTTAAAAAATAGTGAAAGCAATAAAATAATACGATTTTGTTCTCCCAATGGGCTTGGGAAAATTTGCTAATTGCGTTAAGGGATCGGGTAGCAACGTTTGCACAGTATTATTGTGGGACCTGAGAGCACATCAGACACATAAAGTTGCACTCTAAATACGAACGTTATCAGTTTGTTTTAAATTCGCGATATAATACAAATGTTAATGCAAATTATTTTTTTTTTAAAGGATAGTTTTGACATTTAACAGTCATCGAACAGCTACCTTCGACTATATACGTATTTATAAAAACGCACGTGACCCATGGGCACGATATACCAAGACCAGCAAACCTGACCAAATCCTCATGACATTGAAGAGAAGGATAGGAACTCTTTAGATAAATATCATAATAGTACTTTCAAAAATTGCATTCATCTTTTACTATGGTAGTTATTCCTGTTACATTGATAGATATATAATACAATTGTTAATGCAAATAATTAAAAAATGATAGTTTTGACATTTAACAGTCCTCGAACAGCTACCTTCGACTATATAAATACGTATTTATAAAAACGCACGTGACACATGGGCACGACATACCAAGATCAGCAAACCTGACCAAATCCTTATGCCATTGAACACTATACAGATAAGGATAGGAACTCTTTAGATAAATTTCATTCACTTTAAGTATTTATTGAATAGTACATTCAAAAATTGTTTTCATCTTTTGCTATGGTAGTTATTCCTGTTACATTGATATAGAGAGCTGTTAGTTTCTTTTTGTATACGCCGACGTACGTTGACCCAGTTTAAATTTAAAACCAATTGTGTGAAGCATGGTGCATCAATCGATTGAAAGCAATGGTGAGATTGAGGATAAAAGTTGTGAATAGTACTACAGAGAAGAGAAAACTGAAATGAAACCGACGAAACTGTGTTGTCTCGTGGCAATCTTTTCGCCTTGTATAGGACAGTTTATCACGTTTAAAATGCTACCTTAGGCCATTTAAATGCTTCTAACTTCGCTTGTAAAGGTCGCAGCAGATAAGAAAATGCATCTATTGAATCGATTTACCCAAATATGGTTTAGGTTAAAATCACATAATATGTCACATACAAAGAAGAAGAATCGTATTACCTGCCTTCTCCATTGCATCAGTGATCTCTCATGCGATCGTTGCATCATAGCAATGAGCATATTCAATGACAAAACAGCTACCAGTAGTAAGAATATTATGTACACGATGTAAGCGATGGATGGTATACGACAATGCTTCAAAGCACCAACCTGTAAAAGTTAAATTAATATTAAGGTGATTCCGTACGGCTGGCTAATATGGCTTGCAGTAAAATAGCTACAATAGCAAATCAAAATTGGGTATTAATTCATATCGTAGGACAATTTAAGATAAGTCTTCACTCCATCTATTTGTAAAATTTCATTAAAATTCTAACATTTCTTGTGAATTTCTTTATTTTTGAAAACTACTAAAATGTTTTCTACATTTTAATATTAGTGAATTTTGTGTAATCTGTATTTTCTACTATCAGGTATTAGAGAGCTTGCGAAATTCAAACGTACGTATCATACGCCCGTGCATCTATTCAAAATCCTGTCACATGAGAGTGATTTTGAATAGATGCACGGGAGTTTGATACCTGCGTTTGGAAATCGCGAGCTCTCTTATAATATTATCAACTGAAGGACTCAAAAATGGTTATTTGTGCTCAATTGTCGTCAGCTTTCATTGTAATTTACTGGGACTTCATTGCACTAGACAATTTCAGTGCCCGGGAATTTGCATTCTTAGTCAGTGGGAGTGGTCTAGTTCGTAGACACATTTCTGATATTTCGGGTGCCGTCTATCAGGCCGTAGACGACCCCACGTCATCATGCGTCTTGATAATGCGTAACACGCGTGTAGATGTGCGCGTATGTATCGCGCTAGATGCGTAGACTAGTGCGGAATACGCGAACGCGCTAGCAGTATGCGCAACAGAATACGTGAAGTTGTAAACAAGTTTCGTTCATTTCATAATGAGGGGAGTTTTTATGACGGTAACTTAGTTTTTGCTTTAAAAAAATTGTTTACAGTTATTAAAATAATATTTAACTGACTAAGAATGAGAATAAACGATAGGAATTTTTATTTTGCCTATCCTTACCTATGATAGACGACAGGCAGGTCCAATATTTTTTATCGTAGTGGATACCGCTGCGCCGGCATCCACTACTCAAAATATTGGACCTGCCTGTCGTCTATCTCACGGTAGAGGATAGGCAAAATAAAAATTCCTATCGTTTATTCTCTAAATATCGCGTGTTGAGAGACGGGCTGTTTTTATTCATTTTATGGCCAATTTGAGTTTGTTTAAAATAAAATCACGTGATTCGTGCTTGATAATTATTTTTAAACATATAAGGCAAAATGTTGTGATTGCCGGAGACTTCCTTTAAGATTTTAGATATATTGTATAGTTACTCTTTAGGTTTATTAATTCCGAAATTCGGGTCGTAATTTTGAGTATGTTTTGTGATTATATTACATGTAGGCTACTTACATCTGACTCTCCTAATGATAGCAGATGTACAGTTGTGACCGAATCTCCCCATGTGTTGAATTCATCTGCTATATTGTGGTCATGCTGGTCGGCATCTTTAAACAAGTAGTAAAACGCTGCAGTTGAAGACAATATGAGATAGAAGTCAAAGTAAATAGACATAAAAATGTTAAATTATTCCATTACCGTTACCAAGGAATGATTGAACCTGATCCAGCTACCTAGAACGTTTCGTACCGTGTTGCTGTGCTCTCATCCTTTCCGTTAAAACAATACATGACGTAACTCATTTGACTAGTTGACTAATTCGTTAGTTTCGTTCCTTTGTGCGATTTTATATTTCGAACCAATAAGTGTCATTTTAAAGAAAAGATTAACACTGATGGCGCTATTCATCTCGTGTTTTCATCTTTACCAGGGGTAGACACTGGTATAATGGGATTAAAACATCAGGAAAGGAGTAACAAATAGCAACGAAATTTTCAAAAAACTTTGTATCATGAAATGTTAGGAATGTCCTATATTAGGGACCGTTCACAAACACTTGTTAGGGGGGCCTGATGCAAAACAATTTCATCGTGAAAGTTTTTCAGGGCCCCCTTTTGACATGAAAATTATGGGTCAACCCCATTGAAAAGCATATAAACTCAATTTTCCCAGGAAAATTTGTGGTCATTTTTTCAGGCCCCCCCCCTAGTAGGGCCAAAAATTTCAGGCCCCCCTTTTTGCATCAGGCCCCCTATAACAAGTGGAAAAGAAACGAAAATCTATTTCAAAAAGAGCTGGAAATATACGTACATATTAGTGTGATGGTTGTTGGTATTCTCCAGGGCTAAAAAACATCATGTTTTGAAAAATTAACAAATGATCACTTCAAACAACTGTCGTATCATCTAACTGCTAAAACTTACCTTTCGAGAATGTGAACAAAAAGATGACATAGATGATAAAAAATGTCAAGACGTCCTCAGATAACATCTTGACAATCATAACAATGAGTGTCCCTAGGCGTTTGAAACCCCTGAAAGAAATTTAATATTAACAATGCAAGTAAAACAATACAAGCAAAAAAACAAAGATTGTACAAAAGATTGTCCATTTTACTAAACCTTTACCCCTTCGTATCTCAAGTAACCGTTCGCAAGTGACGACACCATTTTACTAGACTTTACGAAGGGTCGTTGTCGCAAATCCCTATTACTTACGAAGGGTACCAATCGTAAGTCATTTTAGTGAAATGGATTTTACAATGACTTACAATGCTTCGTGAAGTTTAGTGAAATGGACCCCTGGTCATGAACCAGGATCAGATACGGTACAGGATAACGAAATAAAAAAAATCCCTTAAATGGAATGGCTCCCATCATGTATAAGTTGTTCCATCATAAAACTGGTTCCAAATAGATCTTTGACTGTTTGATATAATTTTTTATCAAGATATGGCACTACTAATCATTTTGTTCAGATATTTCCCCTTTCTTGCACTGAAACAATCTATATAACTCTCACTTAATATGTTTTAACAGGTCACCATTGTGTATCAGAAAATCATCATGGGATACTAGACGACCCAATGAATTAGGTCGACAAAAAGGAAAAGTAATTAACAATATTGGAGCCAAATGAAAAAAACAAAATGAGCGTAATGAACAGAAAAACGATTAGAAGTGGAAAGTGGATACCTAAGTGGCCTCATCGTGACCGGCGAAAAGGTAATGCAGCTAATACAAAAACGTTTTAAAAACGTTTTAAAGAAGTTATATTTTGGCTTTTGGTTTAGGTAAAAACGTTTTAATAACATTAAAATGTCGGGTTATATAAAGGTCATGATAAAGTTTTAAAACGTTTTGTATTAAAACACACTACAACAATATTTTTGAAATGTTTTCAAAAAATGTTATTGTAAACTATTTTTGCAAACATTTTTGCCAAATATTGTGTTAATACTTAAATAACATTATGTTAAAATATTTGAAACCAGCAAACACAGAAATGTTCTTAAAATGTTTTTTTCAAAACATTTTAATAATATTTAAATGTCGGGTTATATAAAGGTCATGAAAACGTTTTTAAAACGTTATTGAAAATATTTTGGGCAAACATTTTTCGCAAAATATTTTTTCAACCCCAAAATAACATTCTGTTTACAATGTTTTGTATCAAGTTCTCAAGAATGTTTTTGGAATGTTATTAAAACGTTTTTATACCCTTTACATAACCCGACATTTAAACGTTTTCTGTAAAACATTTTTGTTTGCTGAGCAGTAGAATATCAAAAATGTTTTTTAAGGTTATGAAAACGTTTTATACTCTTAATATACCCTTTATATAACCCGACATTTAAACGTTTTCTGACAACCTTTATAACCTTTTGCGAATGATGTCGAAAACGTTTTGTGTTTGCTGGGAATGCAGCTAATAAGATGGAAAGTTGATTGATGTCTTCTTCTTTCTTCCTTAAAAAAAACTTTGGTAGTTGTTCTTTAGAGAATATATTGGAAATCCTTTCTGGCGTAAACAATTTCACGTAAATTGATTATATATTTGCAGATTATGTATACTTACTTGAAGAAGAAAAGCAAATATGACCAAGCCATTGGCAAAGACATGATAAACAAGATATCCTCGGCACCCCTCAGATGTAGAAACCGGCATGGAATACAGAGAAACAGTAGAATGATGCTAAGCATGAACAGACATTTGAAGGGCAAATCACGCTGTATTTGTTAAAGGAACAAGTCGCAAATTAATCAATCAACCAATGAATCAAGTAATTAATCAAGCAATTAATTGACGAATCAACTTGAATTAAGTAGTCAATCAATCGCCCTGAATCTTAACAATGCAATCTTAACGTCTATATGGATAAATACAATGACAATGAAAACAATCTATATAGCTTCTTGAATGAATTTTATGACTGATTCTCACAACTAAAATGTTCACTTGCGTAAGATTTTGGCTTGCAGGTCGCTACCCACAATATTCGATCATAAATTTTAAATTCAACGACGTCACGAAATTAATATTCTTGAAATTTGATACAAAAGGGTTGCAAACTAACATACAGTATAGTTGTGACAGACTCGCTTACCAAACTTTCAAAGTATACGGTGAGAGCTTCTCGTGAACGAACTTCACGTTGTTCAAAGTACACTTTCGTGGCACTGCTGATGATGAGACCAACTTCAGCAACAACTCGTAACTGTATAGAACAGTAAATTTGAGTCAATGTTATATTATATCCTACTAAATCAAATAACTTGCAAGAACGGCAACAAATTGTGCAATAAAATTGGCAGAAAATGCTACTTGCGCAAGTACAAATATAATTAAATACTTCTGGAGAGGGGGCTATAGCTAAAACAAAAAATGTCCTATACCTTAGTGGTTTATATGAAACAAAGGTGGCAAGTAGTCGTGGGCGACCCACTCGATCTTGCCTTAATATGCCTCAATGAAGGAATTGCCGATCTCACTGGAATGTAAACCCACGTTGTACCACTTTAGTTGACCTTTTCGGTAAATCCCATAATTCCTTCCGGTCAGACCCGAGATGTCATCATTTGACCGAAAAGGTCAATTTATCAGGACTTACTTGATTTCTTGCATTCGATACATTCAGTAGGTCATCTTCAGGTCGTAAATATACAGCTACTGACATCATCAGGAGATGGAGAATTGTCCAGAAGAACGTGTAAATAAACGTTGTCTGTAAATTATAAATGTGTTTTTTTTATCTCTCACACTTTAATGGAATAGAATGTCAACTCACACAAACCGATAAAAGAGGTAATGAACATTTTGAGCGTTAAAAGTAGTGGGGAATGGTACGGACTGGTAGCCGTCTGTGAGGTTGTGTAATATTTCCATTCAGCAAAATGAAAATGGTTTGAATTATAAACAATGACCACTGGTAGAAGTGTGGATATTCTTTTAAATGTCAAATTAAACTATATAAGTTCGGACAGAAAGTCCACCAAATATTATAAGGCGTGGCAAACACCCAAAGATAATATTGATAAAGATGTTACAAAACTTGTAAGGCGAGTATGAAAGCTTACCCGAGAGCAGTGTTGCCATTTTTTATCCAGCAAGTCCTTGATGACCTGAACCTCTAACATCTTCAAGTGCTCCAGGCTATCATGTTGAACAATTGTCCTCAGAGCTGAAATTGGATCTTTGGGAAGAAATGTTATCAAAAATATGATGATTACATAGGTGGATCCACATAGTTGTGAATAAGGCGTCCAATTTTCCCTTTTTTACAGTACACTCGCCATTCTATCAAAATCAAAAATAGTCTTTCGAAAAAATTGATAATGATTTTTTTTTTCTGGAAATGTCAAAGTAAATAAAAATGCGTTAGCTTACTTGGTTTCCCATTCGGCTCAATTGAATCCAGCGTAGATAGTGGATACGCAACATGCGCCACATCACCATACACCCATTGCGTCTGGCATGACAATTCAAGCAAGTATGTAAACAGCTCGGTACGACCAAGTTTGTAGGATAACTGAAAGGGTGTAAGTCCTTCGTTGTTTTTAATTATATAACTGGCTGGTTTCTCTGCATGCTTGATCACATGATGGAACATTGTCTAATTTAAAGAAAAATAGAGATTCTGGATAGTTAAGAAAACTGAAGTCCTAGTCTCATATTTTCCATATTAAGTTGTTAAGAGTGCAACAGGCAAATACTGTATGCCCACTTTGATCAAACATGGTTTTCATGGTTTTCTTGCGGGAAGCATCTCCTTTCTACGATCAGAACTGTCTGTTTTTGTAGTACTAATTAGTATTTTTGTAATAGTAATTTTAATTTTAATAGTAATGATAGACGTGGTAGTCATAATAAATTAAGAATAGGAAATGTAATAGCGTCGGTCTTTGAAGCCTGAATTTATGGGCGTCGGGAACCGCCACCCCCTAAAAAAAACCCAAAACAAACAAACTTGCACTTCCACCCCTATAGGCTACATACCACTAATAAGCCTGGGCGATACATGGAAACACGACGAGTAACTATTTGTTTGCATGGCATCTGAAAAGACTGCATTAAAATCGCTGAAATTGATCAAGTTATATAACCAAAAAAGTACTTTATAGGGTTTGATGCTTCAAAATGGTATATTTTCACTCATTATATGACATTTTTTGTTGTAATAGTACCAAAATTCATACGCACGGCTTCAGTTTTTAGTATTATATTCGCACTACCATATTTATTTGTAACTTTCAGTTTCGAGGGCGCACTGCCATTTTAAGGTGTTTACGGTTCAGTGCGTTAAAACAAAGGGTCAACCTATGTTGAGTTTTTGATCATTTGGCATCTAAATCATATAGTTTCACCTGATATTAGTGGCATTTAACTGTGAGAGTTCTGAATATGAGAAAATTCCACCCGAAATTAGCCACTTTTCCATTGAAACCCGTGAAATACATAATTAGTGGTATTTAACCAACAGGGCATGCCTTTTTGGCATATGAACTGTTCTTTGAAGCTTGAATTTTTATTCTTCACTAATCTTTTTTTAGGGTCAGTCTTTTCAAAAAAAGACCCCAAACAACAAAAGCAAGTATTAATAAATATTGACCTTCTGATTATGAATGATTGTCATATGTGCCACAGTGTTTCCATAGGAATCCTGTGCATTAGGATCCACAGTTCCTGGGTGGTTGCCTTTTTCTATCAGATAATCATATATCTCCATGTTTCCTGTCGAAGCCGCGAACGCCAAGGGATACTCTCCGTAATAAGTCTGCCCTTCATATGTACTGGTATTGCGAGGTCTGAAGAATTTTCCCGTGGCTCTTCTATCGAGTTCGGCACCACTTTCAACTAGTAGCTTGACGGAGTCCAAGTCTCCTCCGTTAGTGATCGCAATATGTAAAGCGCTTTCACCTAAAATATAGGAAACAATTCTAGAATAAAGCAGGAAAAACACCCTATGCCTCTTTGGCCCTTGAACTTGATTAAAAAACTGCGAATAGCTTACATAGGAGGTTTTGCTTTAAACATGTTCAAGGGCCAAAGACACATAGGAGGTTTTTCTTGCCATAGACGATATGTAGCCTATTATGACTACAATGAATTTATCGCATAACGTGCAATGGAATGCATTATACCGATTGTGCATTTTGCAAAGGCGTATAGGCACAACCTTTCTTCAGCCAAGTTATTAGTAAAAAAAAACACCTTGATTATTTTCAAAATTGTAATTTTAAAGATATTCACCTCACGACCATTGTCCCCGCACGAAAGTGCCAACACGTTGGACGTGGGAGAGTGCGTTTTGTCCCATTTTTAATATAGCACTGTGTTTTCGTGGACATTCCATAACATCGGTTTAAGATTTATGTCTATATTTGTCTTGAAAGAAATATCTTTGTTGCAGCAGCACCGAGCTCTCTAGACACGATCACGGATTATCAAATTTGTCTATATCTGTCATTTTATTATACTACGAATTTTAGGGAGTTTATTATTATATATATAAAAAAAGGTCCGAAAAATTAGTGAAACTCTTTACCAAAGTAGTAATCGCCTTCATATATATCATAGACCAATGCAGGGTAGACTTGCAGTAAAGCTTTGGCAATCGCTTTGTGGTTATCAGTATTGTTGAGATAACAAAGGTGGAGGATCGTTTCTCCATCAGCACCTCGCTTCTTAATATCCCAGCATGCTTGGTGTGGTTTGAATTGGTTGATGGGGTCTTCCTTGTACTTCATATGCAAATTAAAATGAAACAAATTATGATTATATATTCATGTTGTAAAACGCGCAAAGAATTATATGACATTATGGGACTGACATGTATCAAACATGTTTGGCATCGATTTAAGACGAGAGTCACATTTTACCAGTTTTAGCCATTTAATTCAAGGCAGTAATAAATAGTCAGGCTCTGAGTCACGCGCGGATGGGAAATAATGTTCACTCTATGTTTGGAACGGTTTCTAGACCGACATTTTACGTTCCCGCAGGCTCCTTTTTGATAAAATGTGAAAAGGGCGATGGTGGTAATTTTGGTGAATTTTAGGCAAACTTATTTTAGGTAAATTATTTTGCCCAGCCAATAAATTCAACCTGCCCATTGCCAATAAATGCACATCCTGTAAATTGTTTGCCTAAAAAAAAATTGAGCATCATATATTACCATTGATTAAAGTTGCGTTACAACTTCGAGCAGGAATAAATATCAAAGAGCACGAAGAGTAGGAGCAATTTCCACACAAAACCTGAACGTGTGAAAGTTCCCTTGTCTAAACATTGACAGTGGCCCTAACAACAGGTTTCCACCAGGGTTGCTTATATCAATATGAAGCAAATATTATTGATAAGACTGAAATTCAAGACATAGTGTTACCTGTTCAGACTCGGTTTATTAATGTTCAAAGCAGAAATAATGTACAAACAAACTGGAAAGTAGTTTTGTGTAACCTAGAATAAGTGTGAATTGTGGTGACATCATTTGTTTGATAAAATTTCGGCAATGGAGGGCATCAAAAATGGCATTGTTTTGTTATTATCAGTGGATTTAAACAACTCAACTTCGTCAAAAGCAAGAATTGTTTTCGTATTATTTGGCCCGAGCAGAACTAATAATTAGTTGAGAATGATTTAGAAGTACTTGTCTATATTCTTATACTTATACAAATAAACCAATAAATTGGGACATGAGTGCTTATCGTAAAATATGCAGAGCGTAAGTAAAACTATATCGTTTTTCTTAGAATGTCAATAAGAAATAATGTAGGGGGCTGCAAAAAGTTCCAAATTTGTGGATAAAATAAAAACATTTCTATTTTCTTTAGTGGATATTAAAAAAAACAAACATCAAAGGTCCATTTTATGGGGAGAGCAAGGACACTTTGAAGGGCCTATAAAAAGATCTACGTTTCGGAAAATCTATTCTAGCTAACTACGTGTCTTGATGCCCCTTAAAGTCCCATTCAGTGATCCCAGCGAAAACAAAAATGAAAATGGTGTATAAATCCCTTAAAAGTGAAGGATAAGTCGTTAAAATTAACATTTTAATGATAATTAAAAGTATTAAAAGTATTTCTGAAATGAAAAATTGGGACCAAAAACAAGGAAACAGTATTATTAACTAAGTCGAAGCTCCATTGAAATACTTGTAGCTAATTTATATACTGTCAGTATATAAATTACAGATGGTCAAACTATGGATTTTCTTAATTTTTATATGACTATAGACGAATATATTGGTAGTATGCTTTTATTTGGTGGAATTGAAGCAATTATTAGTGTATAGTGTAAATATTAACACGTGCTAAAAAATTAAATGACTAATCTCAGCCCAAATATGAAAATAGAAGATGGAAGTATACATATTTACCACATCTACATCTTTCGTTATTTTTGTACGATACTCTATGTAGTCCTCTTCCTCAACCAATCTCGGTTCTCCCGATCCACCTTCATACAAAAATCCCAGTAGTTCGGTCTTCAGCATGGTCTGCAGCTCAAAAAACTTATCATACACGCTAGGATCATTAACAATTCTCAGATATTTCATGGACAAATCCTTGCCATTTGAATCTGGAACATCTTTGTCAGAAACATTGGGCAGGTTAACGAGTTTGTACAAGGCATTGTGTCTGTGTTTATTTTGTCGTTTCCAAGTATCGTCATCTTTTCTCCATATTATACTGGATATTAGATCTTGGATTGGTATCAAGAATTGTTCACAGAGGTATTGGTCCAAGCGTAGCGCGGCTGTAGTTTCCATGGCTGGGGTTTGTGTTTGGTTAGTTTCAGTCATCTTTTCGGTAACATGCTTCTTCTCCTACAGGAGTAGACAGAATTTCACGAAACCAGCTTTTAAAGACCATTCATTGACTATATTAGTCCGGTCAATTATAGTCATAGTTTAAAAAACAACAACATTTTTTACGTTTTATCGTGATCGTTAACTATGTTTGTGTGTTCGTTCGTTTGGTTGTTTTGTTTCTTTGTTTTGTTTCCAAAACTTAAAAAAAAGTCAAATCTGGTCTAGGACATACATGTACTTGAAGAGTTTGGAAGACTTTTGGAAGCATATAATTTGTTCTAGTAAATTAGATTAATGTCGGCCAAAGATTAATCGCAGCACCACTTGATAGTGAAAGTACATGTTGAATAGCGCGGTACATATTCTTCCATTGACAAGTGTTTGGATAAAAGAGATTGTGATTTAGGGCCTACATCGTTGGCCACAATGTGTTGAAATTGACCATATCACGCGGTATATACGACAACGTGAATATGTCCCCATCGTACGATCGTATGAATAAACGGTCGGATGGCGTAAGGAATCAAGAACATCTCAACCTTTGACCTTTGTGGAATCCCGTGGAATTTGACTTACTTCACAGAATCAATTTATTAAAACACGCACATAAGTCCAATCCTACATACATACCCCATCCAGCCCATGTGATGCACATATCACAAACGCACCCCGTGCACACACCCCCCGTATACAATTTTAATTGGGTGTGTGGGTATTAAAATACACACACACCCACATAAATACATACATTTGCTATGTCTAAATATGGCGGCCTCATTATGGATTGAATGTCTATTCCAAAAATGACTGTTAATTAAAAGAAACAAAAGTGTATTTAATATTAAAACATTCAATAAAGTTCATAAAAAGAGTCATACTTGCCGACAGATTTTCGGAACAGATATTAGATCAGTACACCTATACTGTAAGTATGAAGCGTCAGGTATGTTGTGACTTTATGTATAGCAATAACGTAACATGTCTTGATAGTAGGAACTTATCGTTATTTTTTAATGCTTCGGTAATTCCAACCACAAAGGATTCTGAAGCAAATTCAGGGTCATATAATTTGGTATAATGCATCTAGCCAGCCATGTAAAGTGACATTGTCAGTTATTGACAAAACTACTTCTCACAATATTGTCGAATATGTTGCAAGATAATGTTATCATCAAATTGATATTTGCAACTTCAGGAACTAAATTATACTTTGTGATCTTCTTTCGTTAAAATGGATCCCGTTCTTACAAAACCCTGAACATGCTGGCTACCCTACTTTTGAGATTAACATAGATAGTATAATAAATATTTGTAATATATCTGAACTTGGCGTTTTTCGTCTTTCTGGATGTGACAATACGAAATACAAACGTTTTAATGTTATAAAATGAGGTTCTAGGAAAGATTAAGAAATAATTATTATCAAAAAATGCTAAAACAATATTGTCGAAATGTTATTGCAAAACATTTTCTGTCAAACATTGATAAAAACAATTGTGTCAACTTTCAAATAACATTATGAACAACGTTTTCTGAAACCTTTTTGAAAACATTGTTGAATTCTTGTGAAGAAGTTTTATAACCTTTGTACTATATGTTGAGAGGCCAAGTGGACTTACGGTCTTCTTGCGCTCAGGTCTTCAAATATATATTTGATATCATCTTAATCAGAACAAAATTCTGCATAACATATCTGAAAATGACACCATATTTTAGGTCTACTTTTTGAGAAAAATAGCGCTATATAAAAAGACCAGATTTTCCCGTGTTTACGTCCGACTGCTAACCGCGTTTTGACCTCGTGTGTTCATGCGCTCATCATCGTAAACATCACTCAAATTTTAGCGTTTTCTGTTCAAATTAGTAGAGATCACATTCACAAGTTCTAGCAAAACACGATTTGCAACACTAAAATTGTTAATATTGTACCGATTTTGCACATTTTTTATGCAAAGTTGGGACTATAGTCGTGATAAACTTTTACCGGAAACCGCTTCACAGGCGGATTTAGTGGTATGAACCCTCAATTAGTAGTAACGTTTCGCAACCTTACTGGCTGGTTGCTTCTTCTTGACCGAGCTGTATCCAGTACTAGCACTTGCTGTCTTAGCTGCAGTGTTGCCAGTTGATTTTTCTTGGATAAGCTGATTGTATGTATGACTGAGAAAGTAAGCTGCGCCCCTCATTGTTCATAGCTTGCTCGTTGCGTCTCCTGATCTAGATTGATTCCCTTATCCATCTTGGGAACTTATCACTTTCCCGATGAAGAATTTTGGCCCCCTCCCAGTCTATGATGTGGTTGTGTTCAGCAACGTCATCTGAAATAGCAGACTTGTGTTACTCTGAAACGGGTGATACCCGAGCGGCTCTGGTGCGTGTCCTTTGACTGGTTTTATTGGATTCTTTCTGATGTTCTTTCATTCTTGTTCCAAACTGTCTTCATGTTTCTCCAACATATGTGTGGATGCAATTGGGACATGGACTTTCAAACACACATCCTGATGTTTCACTTTAATGTCCCTTTTATCTTAAGTGGGTGTGTGGCTTCACTGCTGCAGAGACACTGTGTTTCTTAAGAATCCGCTGGAATTTCTCTGAGATACCCTGCATGTATGGAATAACCACCATACCCCGAGATCAGAAAGAATCCGATAAAATCAGTCAAAGGACATGCGCCAGAGCCGCTCGGTTATCATCTGTTTCAGAACAACACAAGTCTACAATTTCAGATCACGTTGCAGAACATAACATCAACGAACTGTGGTATTTAGCTGGACTAACATAGTGTGTTATCTGTCTGTCAAGTGGAGCAGAAAGCTTGCTCAAGAGATCTCCAAAAGAGGAGCTTACGGTAATCATAGAAGACCATTTAGAAAACACTAGCATATCAGCTAGGATAGTGAAGGTATAGCCTTCAGGACTTGGACAAAGACCGTAGCAGTACAGCATTTTTGGTCTGGTTGACAGGACGTCATTTTTACTAGTCTTTTTAATTCGGTCTTTCATTATTCGCTATTGCATGGTTCCGCCATTATGCACTATGTGCGGGGAGGCCCTCGAACTGGCAGCATACATGAAAGGAAGAATTATGTAACCTTACACAGAACGGTATGACTAGTTCAATTCCCATTCATGTATGCTGCCAGTTCGAGGCTCTCCCCGCACATAGTGCATAATGGCGGAACCGTGCAAGTAGCGAATAGTGCGTGTTAACTTAATCCTTCTACACACGCGTAGAAGTCTCCTCCGCAGCCAGTTTGGTTACGCTCCCTCCACACAAACAGTCTACCAATGGCCACTTATAACGCCGTTTCTGATTGGCTACACGTATGTAGCTGCAGAGCTGAACATACGGGAACTTGATTGACCTCTGTCAGCTGGCGAGATGGCGGGTCAAAATATTGCTCATGAATAATGAAGTAGCCGTCTAGCCGATCGGCCAATTGAAAGCTTTGTTTGACGTCAAGCTGGATGACGTTGTCAGAAAAACCATTAGCCAATCAAAAAGGATCAGTTCGTTATCATTGGCAGACTGTTTGTGTGGAGGGAGCGTAACCAAACTGGCTGCTTTGTAGGCTAGCGTAGAAGGGTGAATCGCGTAAACGCACTGAATCGAATCTGCCACTGCAAAATCAACACGTTGTTATACTCTCAATTTGAGACGAGACAGACTATAATAGATACTCGTTTGTCTGGGTTGACGGTATAGCGAGTCCTGGTTCTCTGGTTGGTTGGCCCCAAAAAGTCTTATTCAGCCCATTTGAAAGTACATAAAAATATTTTCAAAACTTCTACCAGTAGTTAAAAGACATTTCACTCAAATAAACATGCGACCACATACAGATTGTTATGGGATATACTAAATTTTACTTTATTGTTATAATACAACAAGTATCTACTATATATTTTTATAATACAACAAGTATCTACTATATTTTACTTTATTGTTATAATACAACAAGTATCTACTATATTTTTATAATACCACAAGTATCTACTATATTTTTCAAGTTAGGATGAAAATTAACCTAGAGTTTCTCTCCCTGTCTTTAGTATCAAACATGACGTCTAAGACAGAGTTTCTTACATGATTTTTGTTATAAGTATTCTACTTTTTTTTATTAGCCTTCAACTAGAAACATTACAAACAAGCTCTGCCACAGCCACTCATATATCGTAAACGGCGAGGGATTATCTAGCAGCGGTAAAACGGCGAGTGATTCTCTAGCAGTGGTACCTGTCAAAAAATCGCGGTTTGTAGACTGATAACGGTCATATCTTTTTGTCATTAGTGTTTTTATTGAAGAATCAACACAACGCACTCTTAAAATATTTCTGCTGGGTCAAACTTCCGAGTAATGACTCTGACTTCCAGTCTTTCCCAAGAGGCGTACCGACCGGGGACAGGGAGGGGTGTAAGTTGCCCCTGGATCAAACTTATTATTATCGAATATTAAACTTAGACAGTGGTTCTGCTGACCAAGCTTGGTCATCAAAGCATGTAATTTAGAGCATGGGATAGCATTTAGCAGATTTTTTACAAAGTCAGCCGTGCCGTAGGACGAAAGACGAACGCGGAAGAAACAGTCCCTTAGCTAGGTTGAAAATGTTATTTATAATTTTCAATAACAGTTCTGATAAACATGTTCAGTAATATTACAAAAGGCCAAGGGTAACAAATATTGATTTTTAATGTACTAAATGAAACATCATCCTTTCAAATGTTTCTGAAGGCTTCGATTATCAAATCCAAGGAGTGACAGGAGTGTGTCTATGAGAAGCAGTCCAAGTTTGCCATCCTCGGAGTATACTGGGTTTCTGCGTACCTGTATCATGGCTTCATTCAAAGCTGCTATAAAGAGGTTCACAAATAAATACGTTGCGATAGCCTGGTACGTAAGAACGATGATGGGTGCAACGTATCCATTAACATCAAGTAGCTCTTCGTATTCGATATCCCCGAGGAGGACGTTGAAGAGAGATGCGAACGCCTGTTTATAGTTATAATAGTTGTAAAGATACGAACCAAATAACAAATTGGCCAAAACTGTAAACGAACACAAGTACATAAATAACAGAATACTGAATGCGACGAGTTCTGCAGCAGATAGCGACATGGCGGTAGTTAGCAGATACATCCTAGGGTTGAGACGCATCAGATGTAGGAATTTTATCGTTGATATAATCACAAGAAACGCGAATAGATAGATAAAAGCGTTTGCTACGTTCGCCGCGTGCTGAAAACTGACAAACTCATCCCAACTATGACTCGTGTCCAGCCTCTTCATAACTACAAAGCGGTAAATGTACACGGAAATGATGCTATAACAGAGCATGATTGATGTAAACTCGACCCAGTTCCAGACACATTTGAAATATTTTCTTCCTTGCTGACGAAAATTCGATATTTCCACGTATGTGTAATATAAGACGTATATGAGGAAGATAAGCTCTATGACAAACATGAAGAGATGAAAGTTAGCCACAGAACGATACAGGCGAACACTCTGAATGAATGGATACTTGATGAAGTCGCCCGTTCCAGGCATTTCCAGAGTAAATGTAACTACGCAAAAAAGATTTGTATTCGCATTGTAAACGGTCCATTCCACGAACAGTGCTCTGGTAAGCTCATCTAACCAACTAGATTCGCGCAATTGGTTCAACATTTGCAAAGCCTCTTTAGGCGTCGCATTCAGGTGTGCCATGTACCCGCCACCATCGTAAGTGTTCAAGAAACCCCAGAAATGCCCGGCGATTTGGGAGTGATACAGCCATGGATCGTGACTCTCAGAGGGGTCGACAGGGGATGTCCACGAGCTGGCGTTGTATGAACTCTTGTCCTCGGCGCTGAACGAATAGGGTGCATTGCATGAATCAATGATCTCTTTGAAATATGATGCCGCCCCGCAGGATTCTGAAAAATCAACGATGAAATATGTTTTACTATTACTGTTTTTGCAATTAGCCTTCAAATGAAGTAGAAACAGTCCATCATTTACATAATTGGTTGAAAAAGCGACCAACTTTCAGGGCTATGTGGTATACTTACCGTCTACACGACAGGTTCAGGAAATATTAATAAGATTTGGTATTGTTGGGTTGTGGATTTTATTGGCTTATTGGTTACTCAATTTTTCAATATACCTTTATAAATCATATTCAATACGGGAAACAAGTCAGGCCAATATACTCAGGGAAGAATGCCCAGTTTTAGACACCGGAGAACCCGGAGAAAACCTGCGAGAGCTGTATTTACTGAAAACCAAATACACATTTATAATAGTCTGGGAACGGCCGTGGCTCGAACCCGGGAACCGTTACCGCTAATCCAGTGGCGTAACGTTAGGCATTCTACTGGGTGGGGCCATGATTGGGGTGCACCAGGCGTGATTGGGAGCGCAAGTCTTTTTCGGAATTTTCATATGGGATTTTCTAAATGTTCAAATCGATTGAGGGCATGCGCCCCCTGCCTTTATTACGCCACTCCACTGCGCTAACCCGCTCACCCAGTTGATACTGCGAAACATTGACAAACGAAATAAAACTTACCGCGGCCAACTCTGACTTGTCTGAGGCGAACTCCCCCAGTAGATACGATTGCATATCGCATATCGCTACCTAATTTATATTAATTACTTGCAAATAATTTCAAGGCAAATTGTAAAATAAAAACGAATAATTATGCATGATCGTAATCCTCTCCATACAGGGAAGGAATAAGAACTTCCTCTGCCCAAACAAAAAAACCCTGCAGATCACCAAAGTCCTGTAACAGATAATATTTATGAAAATACGATGCACAATTAATAAGGTACCACTTTTTGATATAGCTACATATACATAGCCGTTTTCGCCAAACTTTTGACAAACATTTTGCATAAACGTAAATTCAAAATGTTTGGCAAACATTTACAACCATTCTTTGGTAAATCTATCCAATATGACGCTGACTTTGAGAAATCTACGCATCACATTAAAACATCCTCCTGAGTCATCTACAGATCTAGAATATGTATGTCAATTATTCTTTGTGCATGATCAAAGGCGCTCTTAGACTAGCTACATACTATCCGATGGACACCTAAACAAACAAGGATTATGCGCACGGTTGTTTGAAAAACTACGTCATTTTAAAGAAAAGGTGAACACTGATGGCGCTATTTATCGTAAATCGTGTTTTCAACGATATTTAAAAAAACATATCATGAAATGTTAGGAATAACTTATATCATTTGGCTTAAATTAAATCTTAGGTCGAACAATGGCGTGACCTGGGGTCACGACATTGCCCTTATGAACTCTCACCCCCTGTAGTTTAGTGTGAATTCTTACCTCGTGGTAAATGTCGTTGTCAAAGTATAGATCGTTTGCATGCTTAGTCAAATAATACGCGTTCCTGTCCCTGCCACTGTACGCCAACGCTAATACCAGCCACACAAAAAACATGTGA